>NC_142036.1:63554796-63855868 GCF_982192425.1 Myodes glareolus | reverse complement strand
CAATCTAGATGTAGTAGGGAGAGTCTTGGACTTTCCACAGGGCGGGGTGCATGGCCCTCTCTTAGGATTGGCGAGAGTGGGGTGGGAGGATCTGTGGTGGGAGAGGGAGGGGAGTGAGAAGAGGGGAGAGAGTAAGAATTTGGTTTGGTAATTTTTTAAGTAATAATATAATAAATTAATTTTAAAAATAAAAAATATAAAGAGTTCTAAAGGCAATTATGAGACCAGGGACTGAACAAAAGAAGCCGTCTTTACTGATGTCTTACTATCTGTTTTGGTAACCCTGGTACTGAGAATCAGCTGAGTTAGTAAGAAGTGAACCCTAATATACTCCCTTTAATCTGACCTGCTGAATTTGTAGTAACTTGCTATGGTTAATAAATTTAAATATACTCTATTTATTAGATAATGCTAACATTGAACATTTGGTTTTATCTCTGAGTGCTTTGGGGCAGAGAGCACAATATTTTATTCATTTATGAAATAAGAGTCCTATGTTACATTCAATTTTTAAAAGCATTCCGGAATAAATGTAAAATAAAAATGTATTGGGAACAAGACTCACCTCTGATGGGTAATGTAGAAAGAAATAAGATTTGCCTTATAACCTTGGGTTAGAGTGGGTTAAAGGTGATAACTAGATTGTTGTCAAAAGAACAGAATGATAAAAACTGAATGCTGAGATGGAGTTTTTCTTTACTCGGTGTACCATGGAATAAAGCAGACATTAACCATGATTATGATTTGAACACAAAAGAACTCTCCTATTCAACTTTTCTAGTAAACTATTCCTAGAATTCTTAAAATTCTCCAAGACAGTATTAAATATACAAATAAAGAAGAACTCATCAAGAAAGTAAACAATTGTGACATAAAGATTTCAGAAATGAGGATTTGGCTGCTACTGTAAAGGAGAAAACAGGAGATGCCACTATTTAAATGTAAGGGATGACTAGACGACATTCTGTAATAAAGGATGAAGACAATGGAGATAATAGCATGAAGATTCTCTTAAGATCATTTAAAGGACAAGAATGCCAAATATGTGCATTAAGCACACATAGGCTTAATTGATCCTTTCAAACTGAATACTAATAGAGGGAAATGATAATGTGACTGGATCAGTAGAGAGGGAAATTAGCAACTCAAAGCACTTGGCATATGTACAGTTTTATATGATTCTTTAGTATTTCAAAAGGTGTCTTGTGGCCTTCCTTTAGTTAATTGCTTTATAGTCATATTATGTATATTTTGTGTGGCTCCATTGTTCCACATACTTAGTGCTGATCAGTGCACAAGGAAAAGGATACATTCTGCTGAGAAGACGAGGAATGGTAAGCATATTTCTTTTCTTGATGTACTGATGCATTCCCCGTGTTCTTTAGAAAGACTAAAACATTACTTTTAAATTATTGGAGGTTTTGAAAACCAAATGCTCCAAAATGAAGCATAATTGAGTGAACATCAAATTTCTTAATTTCTTCACGATTTCAATTTGTTCTTACCCAGTCATATATTCTCCCCTTTAAGAGTTTATTGCAATGAAAAAATTTAAAAAGGAGTGAAATATTTCTAATTGATTTGAAAGAGCCCTTGTGCTGCTATTAGTGTGAAATAGTGAAAGTGGCTGTGCCTTGTACCAGCTAATTCATTGTCTTTTCTTTGGGCCCACGATGAGCTTTAATGTTATACTCAAGGATGCCGGTTAGCAGAACGACATCACAAATAACAATTCATTTACTGTTGCAATGAACAACAATTAAGGTTAGATAATTGAGACAGAGCACTGGGCAACCCAGTTGTTGCCTAATCAAGGTAACATGAACAGTGTGAAAAGTAAAAGACAATGTCTCATCTATTTGTTCTAACTCTTTGAAAACAAAAGCCTAGGCAGTAAGATAGCAAAAATTAGCATGTACTCCTGATCAGATATGCTTTTTATGTAGACAAATGAAGAAGTCCACATCCTATTTTTGTAAACATTGAAATTAAGAGGTAAGTATAGATTTCTACTAAGAGGAAAACCAGTCATTAATCAGGAGTTGGTTGTTTCATATTAGCTCCCCCAAGATGCCATTGGTGCTTACAATTGAAGGCAGCTGAAAGTTTTCACTAGATTGCAATTTTAAAATTTATGTTTAATTAGCTACCCTAAATTATTTGATGTTTTTGTATTACAGGTGAGTATTTTACATGAATAAAAATGAAATTTCCCATTATATCCTGTTATCTTTCAACAGTATACTGTTTTTCTCCATGAACAATTCCACTACTGCACTCAGACAAAGAAGGCAGGACATTGTTGACCTTTCAATTGCAGTGTTTTCACTGTATTTCTTTTTAAAGTCCACGATAGGACCATTCATTGGACTAATTCCAAATACCAGTCTACTTGGAATTCACACTATACAGAAGTATTATCCAGTTGACTTTGTATAATCATGTGCTTATGTATTTTTTTATGGAAAATTAATACTTGTTAATATCATTCTGAAAGTTATCAATATTAATTTTGATGAGTAACTTCTGTAATTATAAGAAAACAATAGAGTCACTGAAACAGCCAAAACTGAAAGTTAGTTGAGAATAGAAACAAGAAAATAAGGTACATTTCTCCTCTTCAGAGGCTAATCCTGATCAGAAATATTAAAATTTTATGTGTTAATCTGAACTGCATAAAATACTGAAAAGTAAAGGTAAAAAATATGTATTATTTACTTCTCAAGAAAAGTAAAGATTAAATGTTGCACCTTGGGGAGACAATGTGTTTATTTGAATCTGTCTATGGGACTCTCAGTTATATTTTAGCCTGTTACAAACTATCAGAATCTACCTGCTTTGCATTAATGTCTTGACAAAAATTTTAATGTAAAATTTCTTCTATATTGAAACATATTTAATATTTAATATTTTTCTACAAAATGCCTGTACCTTATTCTGAGAGGAGATGTTGGGCATTTGTGTTATTTTTTGTTAAAACCAAATGATATCCCATAATGCAGTTTCAGTTGCATGATAAATTTCTGTAGGCATTTCAAGTTTATTTTCACTTTCTATGCATTTATCCTTACAAATCATAGAAATATGACTAACTTAGCAGGTAAAGATATGACTGATAGAGCCCTATCATGAATTGTAAAGAAACTTACTTGAAAGAAAATTTGCTTAGAAAGTATTCTGCTCCTATGGAACTTTCTCATACAGGAATATTAATTCTTTGAATATCATTCCTGATCATGAAGACATTACATCATGTGTATGAGATGCTCATGTAATATACATCTTAAATATTTTCTATCTGCAGAGATATCAAAATCAGAACATTATGTCTGAGGAATAGAGCAAAGAAAATAAATATGGAGAAATATTTCCCAAAATGTTATTTGAAAATATTTTTTGAATTAGAAGATGTTAGATTTCAATAATAGAGTTATTAGAGAAGTTTTAGAATTATTAGAGAGTTTTACTAAATAATTTAAAAAAATATATAAATGTTGGGTATTTATCTGGTAGACAAAATAAAAGTTTTCCAGCACTGAGGAAGAACTGCCTGTTCATATTCTGGAAAAGAAAACATGGATCATTGTATGCTTTGTTTACAAAAATAGTGCAGAAAAAAAGCATCATATAAACTAACCGCATAACATAACCCTCATTTCTTCAATGGTAGGAAATACATCTGCCTGATCACCTGGAATTCCAGGGGGAACTTGTCAAGCAACCTCATCATTCTTCACTATTCTGTTACTCTCAAACATCCACCAGAATCCCCCAAATTCCTGAACTTTGCCTCTCAGTAAATAGAGCACATCTTTATGAAAGAGGCTCCATATATTTTCCATTCTGCATCAATAGAATCTATTCTTATATTTATCACAGATCCTCCCTGGAGGTCCTAGATTTGAGCACTGTTTATTAGCCAGTAGAAGTCTTTCTTATTGTGAAGGTCAAAGGAATTTTGTTACTTTGAAAACAAAAACAAAAATAAAACTCTAGTCAAGATCATGATTGAGAAATCTACAGAGACAGCTGAACCAAACTTCAGAAACTCATGAACTTTTGCCCAAAAACTGTGGTGTCTTCATTGGACTGAACTAAGACCTCCAAATGTGGGAGAAAGTGGTCAAGCTTGGGCTATCTGTGAGACACCTGGCAGCAGGACCAGGATATATTCCTTGTGCATGAGCTAGCTTAATGGAGCCCACGCCTCATGGTGGGATGCCATTCTCAGCCTACATGTGGGGTGGTGAAGAAGTGGTTTGTTCTTGCCCCAACTTAATGTGCCAGACTTTGTTGATTTCCCATGGGAGTGCTTACCCTTAGGAGGATTGGTTCGTTGGTAGGCTGGGGAGAAGTTGAGGGGAGCAAGAGAAGGGATGTGGAGAGAACTATATATGGAACATAAAATTAACTTAAAAATAAATTAAAATTTAAACAATAAAAATAAGCAAATTATCATAGTCAAGACACTTAACTATCTTACCAATATAATTATCAAAAAATATTCTGCATATTGTGCTTAGACTAGCTTTGATTGTGACTAATATTTTCTATATCATAAAAAGAAAAGCTGAAACATTCAAAGCTCATTAAAATTTAAAATATTTTATTCCATCTTTACTGAATGAATAATATATTAGTTTGACATGATTGTCTTTCATAAATATCATTTGTGGCATGGAGAATCATGGAATATTTATCAATTATTCCTTCCAATCTTTTCACACTTGTGAGTTTTGACATTTCTATGTTATTCTATAATTTTCCCACAGTTACTTGTAAAGTCTGTCATATTGTCTTATATTAAGAATTTATTAATCTAAAGAAATTACAGAATTAATTCTGTATTAAAATTTATCAAAGCAATGAACAATTCATTTTGAACTTGAATAAATGAGAAATACTTTCCAATTATGAAATAAAGATACAAACAATTCTTATTCTTTAGTAAATCTAATTACAGATATTTTTGAAGTTTATGGATTTGTGTTAGGAATACTAAAGATGAGCTTAACATTCTTAAAACATGCCTTCAGTGAACAGTGTTCCTGTTAACTATAGGAGTTAAGGAGTATAGCAAATTCCTAGAGTTTATCATCTTTCCGGAGTGATTATAAACCATCTCCCCTTTTCCTAACACCCACATAGTTAACATTACCCTCATTCATCATGTAAACCAAGGGGATAACCCAGCATTTGTGTTTGTGTTCACAAGCTAGACATGGGGAGCTATTTCCCCTGGCCTGTCATTAGGGACATATCTGGAGATACATTCATTCTTCTCTTTCTAGGAAAAGCCACACAAAACTACACTGTGTATAGATGAGGTATGCTTACATGTCATGTACACATGATGCACAGCAAAACACTTGAGCACACAGTCTCTTTAAGGTTCAGTGTCAGGCAGTTCAAGATGAGAAGACAGATAGTAAACAACTGAGGCCAAGTAGCTTTAGAATGAGGATTCTTCATAGTCAGCATCTCAAATAAACTGACACTGCTCCATAGCAAAACATAGAGACTTTCTTAATGAAAGTGAAAAAGGACCAGAGATCTTGAACTTCTACCATGTTCTTAACAGAAGAGACTGTGCATCACAGATGGTGTTCAACAAAGCAGATAAATTAATAAGTCTAGGCTCTCTGTCTAGTCAGTCTTTTAAAACAAGTGAATTTATTTGCCGCTAAGAGAGTGGTGCAAGCATGCAATCCCAGTTAATCAGCAAGCTGAGGCAGGTGAATTAAACTTTTGAGCCCAATATGAGCATCTTAATAAGAAGAAAAGGAAATAACAAAAAACTATAGGACTGTAGCTGTGGCTGCAATTATAACTGAAAGCCAAGCAGACATTCAAACTCCAAACTTCCAATATACAGCAATAGTAACAAAAGAAAAACCACAGAAAGACAAGTCTGAGCATCTACAGGGATAAACTATTCCAAGAACACTTTACACATCCAGACATATCTCAGTGTATCCTTAGAAAAAGGAACTTCACTTTGTTTAATGAGGAAATGCAACCAGAAAATTAAGCAGTCACATAGTTCTTAGCTCTTAACCACATAAGATTAAAGTTATCTTTTATAAGTAATTGCATATTCATGAGCAAGACTATGTACGTTGGTAAAAACACAAAGTTTAACCTTTAAAAAATAAGTATATATTCTCATGAGTTCATTTACTATCATTATATGGTTTTGAAGCAGAGTTCCATAAGAGGAAAAATAGAAGGGAGGACCAAAATGAGAGTGAAAGGTCAGTTAAAAACAAAACTTAAAACAGTATAACAGAACCCACTTAAAAAACAGAACATTAATAATTGCTAGCATCTACTGAACGCTTCCATTAGAAAGAGAACTTGACCATTTAGAAACAGAGTATATAGATTTCCTATTACAGCACAACGATTACATGTTCTGGAGTGATAAAGAGGATGAGGCTTACACATTTCAACTGCACAAAAGTTTGGGTATTACCACAACCTGTACAGAAAAGACATAATACAGAGTAGAAGATGGTAATACTACAAATTACACCTTGCTCAACTGTCAGGCCAAAAAGGTGTATTCATGAGAGGCTTAAATTGGGGAATGGTTGCACAATATGATTGGTCATGAGATCATTGCTAGAACTCAGACATGTCTTTTTGTCTCATAGCTACTGTAAGGAGCAGAGAGGACATTCCCACCTGGGGCTTTTCTCCTCCTACCACTCTTACCAAAGCCAATATCTGACCATCTCCCCTCTTCTTTTTCAGTAATGGCTTGTCCTAAATAGAAAATCCTGTAATGGAAATGGGCTATGAGAGACAAGTAATTATTGACACAAGGAATACTCACTAGGTTCATTGTTCTTCCAGATGCTTTTTAAATAAAGAATGTCCTTAGGATTCTTCAAGCACTTTATCAGTCACCTGTACTTAGGTAATTTTGGCTGAGAATATATTTTTAAGATCATTCTAGTTGCCTGAATATTTACAATTTGTGTTTCATGGTATGTGTTTGTGTTTTCTTTGTCGTATTTGTTTCCTTTCGTTGCTTGGTTGTGTGGGGTTTAGTTATTTTTCTTTGGTTTGCTTGCTTTTTGTTTATTTTCTGTTTGTTTTTTGTTTTTACGGGAGGCACAGGCTATCCTTAAATGCATTATGTGTTGGAGGAGAACCTTGACATCCTGATATACCTACCTCTGTTTCCCAAATGTTAAGGTTACAGTTATTCTCCATCAGACCTGGCTATTTCTCCAACTCATATTTTTAAAATATTATTTGAATCTGGTATCCTCACTTTATTGGTAAGAAAAATGTGAGAAAAGATAGGTAAAATGATTGTGGCCCTTTGCAGAAGAGTCTTAGACTCCTTTTGAGGCCTCCTGGTGTAATGAGAACACTGTAACCGTACTTAGCTGTGGGAATGTTTTGGATCAAGACAGGTCAAATCTGTGCGTCACTTTAACACACTGGACCATTGAATCACACTAAGCTTTAGTAATGGTATGTTTTAAATAAAAGAGAAAACTATAAACTGCTCATCTATGCAATTGTGTACTCAGTGTTGTTGTGTGATCTTCGAAAAACTCATTATTGCCATGAATCTCGCTACTGTAAAAGATTATGTCACATCTTTCAAAAAGTAGCTACCAACTTTCTATTGTATGATTTAATCACATGAGATGAAGCAGAATGTCTGTCTTTCATGCACATGGCTCAGGGTATTCTCTCTACTACCATGAGAATAGTAAACCAAAAGAGGATGATATATTATCCTCCCCCACATTATATTACACTAAGAAATATTAAGAGATTAATGAAAGAAGGTCTCAATGAACAACTGAATTTTCATTAAGCCTGCCTAGGATTGTATAAGAAATAATAGGTCTGAGAGAGAAAATGGGTTGATGGTCATATCATCCCCCCACAAATACCATCCATACATTTTCCTACTCCAGAGAAAAAATTAGGCAAAAATCCACCACAGATACTACAGGAACAGAATGGGTGACACTTGTTACAAATATGACTGGCAATGAGAATAGAGTGTGTTTGAGTCTTGTGTATTATCTTGGAAACAGAAGATCTGGTAAGGCATTACCCTCCTGTTTTTTTTATCATTTTGCTACTGAATATGGTTTTATTTTTATGTACCAGCCGTATTATGGTAAACATAATTAAGCACTATTTCTAGATAAACACTCATCTATACATCAAGTTTCAGGCAAAGCATGAGAAACATAGATAAAACCTAATGATCCCAAGTTAAGATTCACATCATACACATGCTTAGAAGATTTTCTTTGCATCTGATTGAGATGACAGATTTTGAATGCACCCAAGTGTATGCTACAAGTGAACTGGGGATTCTCTGGTCTCACTGCTGGAAACTGTATTTCCTTCATTTGCAAATGTTCTTTGAAAACATTTTACAGAAAGAAAAATTGTAGAAGTTTTCAGAAAAATCTCACATGTGTGAGTGATTTATCACAAGAAAAGGACACAGCGACTTTTATGTCTCAAATTCCTTAATTTTTAAGCAGCTCTACAATTCTTTCCGGATTCCAACATTTCGGAAAATACTTCCTGATAATATTTTCATGTCTCTGCTGTTTTATAGTTATAAATTATTTAGTATGAGATTTTCATTTGATTGATTTTTCCAAAAATGAGTGGCTTACTAAACAAGTAGAACAGAAACATGCTTCTTACATCTTTATTTGCTCAGTTTAAGTTTTATTTTTTAGTTTAATTCTTTGTTTTCTTTCTTGCTTTATTATCTAAAATACTGAAAATGGGGTCAATACATATTAGAGATATGTATTCATCCTGCCTACACAGAAGGTAAGATAAAGGACAACATGGAAACAAATCCAAAGCAATGAAGAAAACAAGAAAAATGGCATCAGGACTGAACTTTGAGAAATTAAAAAAAAATAACACTTACAAAGAAAAACACCTAAAGATGAATGCACTAGGTATGTATGCATTAACTGATGCTATATATCAGTAACACAGACAGTGCTGATACCAAATCAAGTAGCGGATCTTTATTTTCAGGGTTCCTATTGTTGTGATAAAACATCATGACCAATGCAAATTTGAAAGGAAAGGATTTATTTCATCTTTCAGCTTGTAGTCAGTCACTCAGGGAAGTCAGGGCAGGAACTCATGAAACAAACCTGGAGGCAATAGTTTATACAGAAACTATTGAGGGGTGCACTTACTGGCTTACTCGCTTTGCTGCTCTGCCTGTTTTCTTAGAGTACTCAGGACCAACAGATCAGTGGCGGCACTGCCCAGAGGAAGCTTGTCCCTCCCCCATCAATCACCAATCAAGAAATGTGTTACAGGCTTTCCCACAAGGCATTCTTACAAAAGTGTTTTCTCTAATGAGATTTCCTTTCCTATAACTCTAGCTTGTATCAAGTTGACAAAAAAAGCTAACAAATAAATAAAAAATACTAGACAGCACAATGTTGTTGTAATTTATTTCCCAAGATTCTTGTTCATATTACTGAAAATAAAATAGATAATTCGAACTTTAACCCTAAATCTGGATAATTTGACCAAACATTTACTCTTTCTTTACAGTGGAAGCATCAAGTTAATATTGTGTTCACGAAGACAGTTTGAGGAAACATTGGAATATATCTGCCAAAAACATGAAGAAATTATAGTTAGCTCAAAATACAAAGCAATACTTTTAAAGGCAATATGACAGACATTTAGAAATGGTGACACAGATTTGCATTCCAACATTCAGGAAAAAGAGGCAGTAACTCTATAGTAGGAGCATGTTTCAAAAAGCTGCATTAAAATGTAATTTTCTAAGTCTACATTTTTTAGCTTATGTGTCTTCATTGTTCTTTCTATGAAAATTATGAGACACTGCAAATAGTGTCATTAAAAGTTTGACTTTAGAGTTTGTTATCGCTTAGTTTTTAGGACATGTCTTTGTAGAGTTCTGACTGGCCTGAAGTAACTATGCAATCCAGGCTAGCATCAAGCTTGCAGCCATCCTCCAACCTCAGAATCTGAAATGTGAGATTGCAGGTGTGAGTTTGGCTGCCTCTTACTCTGTTTTGGGGGTGATTTGATATTGATTACTTTTGAAGTATCTGGCACTTTTCCTTCTTGGGTTTTCCCCAGAATGGATGGATAAGCTCTGTCTGACTTGAATCCTTTGATGAACACTGAGAATTTAAAACGGTGTCCCAGTTCCACCCCTGGCTACTAAAAACCCTTTACACTCAATCACTATCACCCAAGATGTCCTGTTCTCTCACAGTCCCTTGCTGAATACATTCCTATCAAATTATTCTGATGTGCTAAGTGACACCACTTCATTCTCTTCCTACTAAATGATTCTGACAAACACTGTGAAGCCCACTTTCTAAATTCCCCAGTGTACAAACTGTGTGAATATGTTTGCTCAGTATTTTAAACAAAATAAACAAGTTTAAAATCTCTAAAGGTCAAATGAAATTTCTGTATCTTCCCTTAATAAACTATTTGAATTAAAGAAAAAAAGTTAAACTATATTTATACCAATGTCTTTTCATTTAAAAACTAATATTTAATAGTATTTATTTTCAGCATAATTTTCTTGTGGTTACATTAGAAAAATCTAAATTTTCTCCTGTGATTTGGGGTATAAAGGTTTTGCATGTGATATCATCTGTGGAATTGGTTATTTCCTTCCAACTTTATGTGACTTTTAGGTACTGGACTCAAGTTAGCAGGCTTTATAGCAAGGACATTTTCTCTGCTGAAACATTTCACTTGACCTCATATGCTCTTTAATATACCAAGAATAATTCAATAATATTAAATATACAGTATACATAGCAAAAAAGTCATTCTGTGATTTTTTTTTTTTTACCTCCAGGTCATAAATCTGGATTCATGCCCTAACACAAGAACTGAACGCAGGCACATGCAGATCTAACTGGACGCATATGTTTATCTGTTACACATTTCTGCACATGAACCTGACTCAGCAAGATGTGTGTTACAATGATGTGAAGTGTCTGTTCTGTGGCCATTCCTGTAGTGGAACTGAGGCCAGTCATGTGTTGGATGTCTCTCAAACATGTTCATGCATATGGTACTGGCAGCCTTATCATTGTCTGTCAGGAACACCTGCTCTCAGACCAATCAAGGGTGTGTATTTCGACACTAATGTATACTGGCAACAGTGGAAACCTCAAATTTGATACTGCCTTTCAGCAACACATCCCCAAGGATGTGGCACAGTGGCTGGAGCTACAGACTTCCTCCCACTCTATTCCAGGAACATCAGAAATGGCAGGGGCCAAAGCGTCTCTGGGTTCATTTCTAGCTCTGTCAGGAACATAAATTATTGTATTAGCAATGCTAACTCCAGAGCACAATTTGGAACCATCTCCGTTCCTAATCACTATTTTCAGGCAACTGACCTAACATGATTTTATATCTTTTTTTTTTTCTGAAGGAAACCAGAGAGCAGACAGTCGATATCAAAAGCTAACTGTTCTGACAATAAGCATGTTGACAAGAAGAAAAGTTGAAGGCTAAAGCAGTACATGAAAGCAGCTCAAGAAAGATCAAAGCACATAGATGGAAGTACTCTGGGTAAAACACTTCAGCTTAAACCTAGAGTATCTACCTATTTTAATCCTATACTTTGATGCTGGTCATTTGCATTGGCTTTGTCATATTAAAAACAGTTGTGGAAATCCCAGAGTTGGAGACATTTTTGGGGGGGGAGGAATAAATAGTTTTATAATAATTTATAAATCAAATTCAAGTAAGTTGATTCAAACTTTCAAAGTTATAGTTGTCACTAAAACATCATGCCTTAGACTGAGTAATTTATAAACTACAGAAATTATTTCTTACATTACTAGAGACTAGAGAGTTGTAATATTAAGGTCTGGATGACTTTATATCAGACGTTGGCTCACTGTGGGTGCAGTAGCGGTCAACTTGTTCAAATGGAGTAGAAGCAATGGAAAGAATAATCTGGTTAATTCAAAAGTCTCTTACAGGGGAGTCCATCCAACCAAGGGAACAAACCCCACATAAAGTAATCAGCCATAAGTTTCCCAGAACTTAAGGGTATCACTTTGGGTAGATAGGTCTAAAATGGGATTTTCAGATACTATAGTCCAAATATAACCATTGGGCATTTTGATTACAATCACCCCCATTGTTATACTAATCCAAATGATCCTGCAAAATTCCTTCTGTTTCTCAGTATGCCATCCAAATGCAAAAGTCTCATTGTGTAATTGCCTTTCAAATACATAATTAGTTAATAATGCTTACTTACTGCTTATATATTCTGTATGCATAAAAATATAAACATTTACTGAATATTCTACTTCTTATAAGGACTTCGTGGTCCTGAAGAACTGTGTTAGTAAAATTTCTACCTTTAAGGATATATATATATGTGTGTCCATATATATATATATATATATATATACATATATATACATATATATGCATATATATATATATGGAAGGTTATATAGTGCAAGTGAGATAGTTTTGGTAAAACATTTCTTATAAGTTTCATTTTTTTAAATTGAATTCCACTTTTAAAATCTTATTTTTTCTTTTATGATAATTTTGAATAGCTCTGGATCAAATTTTTCATGTTCAGTCAACACACATTCTACTATTTTTCTATAAACCAACATCTTACAATAACTTTGTAATTGAAGATTTTCAAAATACAACCTTACGAGAAGCTGCTATAATAGCATAAAAAGCTGAACTTAAATACAATTTTAGTTAATAGAAGACAGTCATTATTACTAAAAGTAATTGCTGTGTTATTTTTATGATTTCTTCATGGATAGCCAATCACTGTTAATTGTCATATTAACATATTTTCCACTCAAATGGCTCTGTAAGAGAAGATGAAAAATTATTGTTGATTATAATCAATGCATGCTATCTACATGTATAGAAATGATTCATTACTCTGGTCAGATAATACATCATGAAACAAAATAGAATATTGTATACTCTTAGAGTTGAAGCCCTATTAATGACATTCACCTTAACGCTTGGATTTATTACAATATTGGATAATATTAATACCTAATTCAGTGAATTGTGTTACTTGTCTTTACTTTCATTAAAATATTTAGTTTCAGCATAAATATTAGAGAAAATAAGATGTTTTAGAGTATTCATTTTAAAGAAAATTGGAATTTCCTTTAAAAAATATTCTAATTCCCAGCACCAATTGTAGAAGGAGCGGCGGGCCGCGTTACCACCTCCCAACTCCCAGCTAGCTTTACCCGAAATAATTACAGGGAAACTGCATTCTTTTTAAACACTGCTAGGCCCATTAGTTTTAGCCTCTTATTGGCTAATTCTCACATCTTGATTAACCCATTTCTAATAATCTGTGTAGCACCACAAGGTGGTGGCTTACCGGGAAGGGTCTTAACCTGCGTCCATCTTAGAGAGGAGAGCTATAGCACCTGCCTCACTGCCTTCTTCCACCCAGCATTCTGTTCTGTTTATTCCATCTACCTAATTTTCTGTCCTATCAAAGGGCCAAGGCAGTTTCTTTATTAACCAATGAAAGTAACACATAGACAGAAAACCCTCCTTCATCATTTCCCCTTTTTTCTGTTTAAACAAAAAAGAAAGGCTTTAACTTTAACATAGTAAAATTACATATAACAAAACAGGTATCAAGCAAGAATTACAGTTACAATATTTATATCTATTTTATCTTTTATTATAACTAAGGAAAACTATAATTATAACTAACCATTCTTTAATTCTATCAAAGACTCCAGAAGGATATAATATTACCTAAGTAAACAAGAAATAAGCAACTTCCAAACTCTAGAAATGACAGAGATATCTTGCTGCCTGGACAGTCACCCAAAGTTTTTTTGTACCATTGGGGCATCCATCATCACCCCATAGTATCCAGCATACATATTTATAGAGCAGGAAATTTCAAAGACAGTTCAGTCACTATCTGCTGTGTCCTGCAGAATGTCTCGCAGACTCTTTCATAAATCAGGAACCCCGAAAGACCATCTCACCTTTAGGTAAGTTTAGCAGTCTTCTCTCTGTGGGTCTTTTGTGTCCAGTCTTTGCATCAGTCCAGGCAAGAGCAGTTTCTTTTCATAGCCAAAATGACTATCAAACTCCATAAGGAACCTCTTCAATGCCCATCTTCCTCTTGAAGTAGATTGGTGCTGCCAGAAGCAGACATGTCTCATTGTCATGAAAAGCCCTAAGTTATTAAAACATTTAAAATGCCATATTTTGTAATCTTTGAACGATATGAAGAATGCCTATCTGAAATTTATCTCTATATATCTAGAAAATCTAACAAACATGACTACAAATTTAACTATTACTGATGATTATCCATTAGCAACCTATATTTCCTAATTATACATTACATTTTTAAAATGAACTACATAATCACAATGCCTTAATCAAGAGCAGAAATATATATACATATAAGAAAATTGACCTTAAAGTCCATACCAATGCAAATTACTCATATCTATATAATATCCCCCTTTAAATGTAAAAGAACATTTATAAACAAGGTTTGGAATTTTCTCTTTTTGTATTTCAACTTAAGCTCTCTCAGGTATTTAAGTGGATTTAATTGGCCCCACGTTGGGCGCCACTCTGTAGAAGGAGCAGCAGGCCGAGTTCCTGCCACCCAGCTCCCGGCTAGCTTTACCCAAAATAATTACATGGAAACTGTATTCATTTTAAACACTGCTTGGCCCATTAGTTTCAGCCTCTTATTGGCTAATTCTCACATCTTGATTAACCCATTTCTAATAATCTGTGTAGCACCACGAGGTGGTGGCTTACCAGAAAGGATCTTAACTTGCGTCCATCTTGGAGAGGAGAGCTATAACGCCTGCCTCACTGAAAGTAACACATAGACAGATAACCCTCCTCCATCAACCAATCACATTAGTTCATATTTTTAATCCTGGAAGAATGATGTTAGTGTGAGACCAACATCCACTACATGGTGAGACATTTTCTAAAGAAAAAAAAGCTAATTCTTTATTTTTATGTGACAGCTACATCAGAGAAATTGTATTTATTTGTACTTTTTGGTTATTGAAACCATTAATGTTTAAATAAAAGCACCTACAGTTAGTGATTATTTTCTCAGGATTGAACATGGAGTCTGTATGATTTTAACATGTGCAGGAAGCAGCAGAAGCAAAGTTTGGACACAAAAATAAAAAGTATGTTATCCAGCAAGGTGAACCTTTAAAATAAAAACCCTAAATTTTAAAATGGTGTTTCACATAGTAGTTATTAAAAACAGTATAATATTTATTAGATATCAAATTTAAAGCCAAATTTGACTGGAGGAAAACTTTCTGCAAATTGGATTGTTTTATTCTTACATAAAAATATTTTCTCCCATAATATATATATATATATATATATATATATATATATATATATATATACACATCTGATATATTATGACAGCTTTGGAAATATCCAAAATACAATTTAGAAAATAGCCAAAATGATTATAATATAAATAAGTAATAATTTACTAAGAACTGTAAGCTAAATTCAGCTCTTTTTGATGATTTGAGAATTAATACGTTTTTAAAGATTTATTTTATCTTTGTGTGTGTGTTTGTGTGTGATGTGCAATTTCCCTCTGTATGCTATAAATATGTTTTATTCCCATTGGTTATTAAAGAATCTGTTTCAGCCAATGACTTAGTAAAGTAAAGTCAGGCAGAAAATCTGAACAGACATATAGAAAGAAAGAAGATAGATTCAAAGAGGCACCATGTAGCTGCCAAAGGAGACAGATGACCTGGAAACTCACTGGTAAATCACAAGTTTCATGTTAAAATACAAAATAATAGAATTTGGTTATTTAAGGTGTAAGAGCTAGCTATAAATACACTTTAGCTATTGGTCAAACAGTATTACAATTAATATAGTTTTTGTGTGATAACATATTATTTGCTGTTTCTGTGTGTGTGTGTGTGTGTGTGTGTGTGTGTGTGCATGGAAAACAGAAGAAGACCTAAATTCTCCAGCAGCTGCAATTATAAGCTGTTACAAGCTACAGAAACACCAGATAAGGGTGATAGAAAGCAAACAAGTCCTTTGCAAGAACAGCAAGGCCTCTGAACCTCAGAGGCATTTCTGTAGTCCCAACTCAAAAATTTTAAAGGTATTTTGTACTCTCAAATATTTCTCAGTCTATTCACCCTTTGATGTGGTTCATTGTAGATGTCCCAGACAAGTCAAGAATTCTATTATTAGTTGCTCTGCTTCAAAGCACAATACTTTTCTTCTGGATAAACATCAGCAAGAAAAATTAATCAAGAATGATATATGTCCAGAAATACATTACATGCTGCATTTGAATAATATGTACCTAGTTAATCTACAGTTCATAAAAGAAATTGATGAAATATTAAAAAAATACATTTTAGGCTTCTTGTAGTAACCAAAGAGTGTTTGTAAACATGAATAATTTCTGCAGGTTTGGACTTGTTTGAATTTGATGTGTCATTCCATTTAATTTCAATGTTAAATTACTACATTCTCAAATTCATATTTTTTAAAGAAATCTATATATAAATGTAATAATTGCCTGAACTATTTAAAGGGATTAAAACAGTAAAAGCAGCAACAATCTGCTTAAATACAGGGTTTGAACCAATCAATATTTATCACATAAGAATTATCTTCATTTTAATAAGCAAATGCAATGTATTGCCTACTTAGAATGTAGTCAATGAAATAAAATAATTTGATCTAAGAGCGTCTTTGGAATAGACTCTAATAATTTCACTTACTTAAATACACAACTTAAAAATTGTCCTATTATGTACTCAAATAAACATGTTAAGTTCACAATGGCAACTATTATACCCACTCTTTGGTTGAATTTGTATCTTCTCTAATCATATCAGTCTCCCATTTATTATTGATTACATTAAATTATTACATATAAATATCATTTGGGAAAATTGTTTCTCATTATAGAGCTTACTAATCTTCTCAATATCTTACAAAGCATATATTTATTTGTTTCATTTGAAAAATAATGAGACCAACATAGGATTATTAACAAAATATGGAAGAAAACAATGAAACAATTTTTCTTTTTTTAAAATTTATTTATTTATTTATAAAAACTTCTACTTCCTCCCCTCCTCCCAATACACTCCCACCCACCCCCACTCCCTCTCCTCCTCCCTCTCCAGTCCTAAGAGCAGGGTTTCCTGCCCTGTGGGAAATTCAAGTTCCTCCCCCTCTCTCCAGGTCTAGGTAGGTGAGCATCCAAACAGACTAGGATTCCAAAAAGCCAGTATATGCAGACAAAACAAGTCCCAGTGCCATTATCAATGGCTTCTCAGTCAGCCCCCCTGTCATCTACATTCATAGAATCTGGTTTGATCACATGCTGGTTCAGTCCCAGTCCAGCTTGCCTTGGTGAGTGCTCATTAGATCAGTCCCCTAGTATCAGTGGGTGAACGCTCCCCTCGTGGTCCTGACTTCCTTGTTGATGTTCTCCCTCCTTCTGCTCCTCATTTGGATCTTGGGGGCCCAGTCCAGTGCTCCAATGTGGGTCTCTGTCTCTATCTCCACCCATCGTCAGATGAAGGTTCCCTCTGATCCTGACTTCCTTGCTCACGTTCTCCCTCCTTCTGCTTGTCGTTTGGATCTAGGGAGTTAAGTCCAGTGTTCCAATGTGGGTCTCTGTCTCTAACTCCATCCATTGCCAGATGAAGGTTCTATGGTGATATGCAAAATATTCATCAGTATGGTTATAGGCCAAGGCCAGTTCAGGTATCCTATCCTCTGCTGCCCAGGTAACAATCTGGGGACCTCTCCTTGGACCTGGGAACCTCTCTAGAATCAAGTCTATTGCAAACCCTAAAGTGGCTCCCTGAGTTGAGATATATACTTCCTTGCTCCCATATCCATTCTTCCTCCTTCCCCCCCATCCCATTCCCCCAATCTATCCCCAATCCTTCCTTTCTCCCTTCTCTCTAAACATCTCCCGTTTCTTTCATTCCCTCACCCGCCGTGCACCCAATTTTGCCTGGCAATCTTGTCTACTTCCAATATCCAGGAGGATAACTATATGATTTTCTTCAGGTTCACCTTCTTATTTAGCTGCTCTAGGATCACGAATGATAGGCTCAAAGACCTTTAATTATGGCTAAAATCCACTTATGAGTGAGTACATACCATATTCCTCTTTTTGGGTCTGGGTTACCTCACTCAGTAAAGCGTTTTCTATTTCCATCCATTTGCATGAAAAATTCAAGATGTCATTTTTTTTACTGCTGAGTAAAACTCTAATGTGTATATGTTCCACACCTTCTTTAACCATTCTTCTATTAAGGAGCACCTAGGTTGTTTCCATGTTCCGGCTTTTACAAATAGTGCTGCTACAAACATAGTTGAACAAATGCTTTTGTAGTATGATAGGGCATCTCTTGGGTATATTCCCAAGAGTGGAATTGCTGGGTCCTGAGGGAGGTTGACTCCCAGTTTCCTGAGAAACCTCCACACTGATTTCCACAGTGGCTGCACAACTTTGCATTCCCACCAACAATGGATGAGTGTTCCCCTCTCTCCACATCCTCTCCAGCATAGGCTATCAGTGGTGTTTTTGAGTTTGGCTATTCTGACAGGTGTAAGATGGTATCTCAAAGTGGTTTTGATTTGCATTTCCCTGATCACTAAGGAGGTTGATCAAGACCTCAGGGGCCTTTTGTCCATTCAAAGTTCTTCTGTTGAGAATTCTCTGTTCAATTCAGTATCCCATTTTTTTTAATTGGGTCAATTAGAGTTTTAGTGTCTAGTAAATGAAGCAATTTTTCACACATTTTGTTTTGAATTTCATTTGGGACACTGGATTCAAATTTCAATTACTTATTTTTTTTTCTTATGTTTAGTATTTTTTTATTGAGTCACTTTTAACATTTGTCATCTGCTTCACTGGTAGGACATGAAGTATACGTGATAAATTTATTAAGCATACAATTCATATATGCAAAGTAATGTTCAATAAGTCAATGTAAAATAAAGTGTGACAACTATTACTACTAACACATGAATACTTTTTTGAGGAATTTTTATTTATTTAAATATTTATTTATTATTATTATTATTAAAAGTTTTCACCTCCTCCCCTCCTTCCATTTCCCTTCCCCTCCTCTTATTCCCTCTTCCCCTCCATCTCCAGTCCAAAGGCACTCAGGGTTCCCTTCCCTGTGGGAAGTCCAAGGTCCTCCCCCCTCCATCCAGGTCTTGGAAGGTGAGCATCCAAACAGACTAGGTTCTCACAAAGCCAGTACATGCAGTAGAATCAAAACCCAGTGCCATTGTCCTTGGTTTCTCAGTCAGCCCTCCTTGTCAACCCCGTTCAGAGTATCCAGTTTGATCACATGCTCCTTCAGTCCCAGTCCAGCTGGCCTTTGTGAGTTCCCATTAGATCAGTTCCACCATCTCAGTGGGTGGGCATACCCCTCTGGTCCTGACTTCCTTGCTGATATTCTCTCTCCTTCTGCTCCTCATAGGGACCTTGGGAGCTCAGTCCAGTGCTGGTGCGGGAGAATTGTCTGTATTCTGTCAATCATGTATTTTAATAAAGCACCAATTGGTCAGGCAGGAATTATAGGTGGGTTAACCAGACAGGAAGTAAAGGCGGGGCTATGAGAACAGGAATATTCTGGGAAGCAGGTAGCTCCCTCTGCCACTCCTGCACAGACCACCGAAGAGGCAGCATGTAACTTGACCAGCTCAGAAAGGTACTAAGCCATGTGGCTAATATAGATAAGGATAATGGGGTAACATAAGTTATAAGAGCTAATAAATAGCCTGACCTAATGGGCCAATCAGTTTATAATCTTATGGAGTCTTGTGAGTGATTTTCTTTGGGAATTCCCGCCTGTGGGGTACCTGGAGGGACAGAAACCCCAATAAGCCGGCCCTCATGTTACAGATGGCGCCCAACGTGCTATCATGTTACATATGGCACCCATGTGGATAACTGAATCCACAGAAAGCTTGAGAAAGCTTGGGAAAGAATAGAGTAAAGCATGTTTTCTTGGTAGCAGCAATTTCTCGGGTCTGCTTTGCTTGCTAGAGGCAAGCAAATGCTCTCATCTAAGAGAGACTTCTTGACTCACCTTTAGCTGCAAAACATTGCAGCTCCTTTAAGAGGTCCTGCTGCGAAACACTCAAATGGTGTTGATGAAAAACTGAACGTATGCTTTTCAGGTTTTCAGCTGTAACAGGAAAAAAGCTGTGCTGTTTTAAAGTGCTGGCTTTCTGGGCCGTCCTGCCAGGGCAAACTTTGACTCTTTCAGGCAGGCAGTCTGACTGAGTGTGGTCTGTGAACAGAATGCTGCTGCTTGCTTGCTGGCAAGGACCTTGAAATGCCATAGACTTGTGGCAATAAAAATGGCTCTGGTGGTACCTCTGCCATGAGGCTGGAAAACAAAGGAATGGGCAGGATTCAGCCGTCAAAGCCATGGCTTTCATCCTGTCCTTAAAGACTCCTGTAGTCAGAAAAAGAGAGATATATAGTAAAAGAAAGATTCAAAGTTGAAGAAAACCTCTAAATAGTTTGTTTACAGTGTGTTAAAAATATATGCAGCCTAAAGGTTAAAGTCATTAAAAATAAAAAAGAAAGAGAGAAGTAGGGTGTGGTGATACACACCTTTAATCCCAATGCCTAGGAGGCAGAGGCGTATTGACCTCTGTGACTTCAAGGAGTAGAGGTAGATTGACCTCTGTGACTTCAAGGTGTGGTAGCGTGCACCTTTAATTTCAATGCCTGGGGAGGCAGAGAGAGGTGGATCTCTGTGAGTTCAAGGATAGCCTGGTCTACAGAATTATTCCAGGACAAAGATATACAGAGAACTTGTCTCAAAATGTAAAAGTAAAAATATAAGAAATAGAAGTTAAAGTAAAGCCACATAAAGATGGAAAATATACAGAGAATCTTGTTACTGTATGCTACTATGCTCTCTTTGAATTGTGTGAATGCTGAGGAAGGAGCAACAGCTGCAAAAAGACTTTTGTTTATAAATGCTGCTGAACTAACCCAAGATAGGCATTTTGACTGAAGTCAAAGGTATGTTACTTTGGAGAAGAGATTTTGCTTTTGTTTCCACAGAAAATGAGAAGCTGTGGTTTCATTCTGAGTTAAGAAAAATCAGATTCAATAAAGGAAGACCACCTGAGAAATCTCCGATAGGAACAGATGGCCCAGACGACAGAGTTCTTCATCCAGAACAGGTTCAAGACTGCTGCCTGAGATGATCAAGACTCCCAGGATACTCCAGTCAGGACTTGATTATAACTCTAAATTTTCTTTAGGTCCCCATAAGATCATCAGCACCCCCAACCAGCAGGAAGTAGCCTGGAATACTATGCCCACATTCCCCAAAAATGGACTATGGGTATTTTCCTTTGTTTAAAAAAAGAGGGAAATGGTATGGGAGAATTGTCTGTATTCTGACAATCATGTATTTTAATAAAGCGCTGATTAGCCAGCCAGGAAGTATAGGTGGGGCAATGAGAACAGGAATATTCTGGAAAGTAGTAAGCTCCCTCTGCCACTCCTGTGCAGACCACCAAAGAGGCAGCATGTGACTTGACCAGCTGAGAAAGGTACTGAGCCATGTGGCTAATGTAGATAAGGATAATGGGGTAACATAAGTTATAAGAGCTAATAAGTAGCCTGACCTAATGGGCCAATCAGTTTATAATCTTATAGAGATCTCTGTGTGATTGATTCTCTGGGATTTGCGGGTTGTGGGGTACTGGGTGGGATGAAAACCCCAACAAGCCGGCCCTCATGCTACACAGTGCTTCAATGTGGGTCTCTATCTTAATTTCTATTCATCGCCAAATGAGGGTTCTATGGTGATATGCAAGATATTCATCAGTGTAACTATAGGATAGGGCCAATTCAGGCACCCTCTCCTCAGATGCTCAAGGAACAAGCTGGGGACATCTCCTTGAACACTTGGGAACCCCTCTAGAGTTCAGTCTCTTGCCAATCCTAAAATGGCTTCCTTAATTAAGATCTATACTTCCCTGCTCCCATATCCACTCTTCCTCCATCACAACCGTCCCATTCCCCCAAGCTCTCCACATCCTCACCTTCTCACTTCTCTCTCCCCATCTTCCCTTACCCTCACCCCACCCCCACCCCCAAGTTCTCAATTTTTGCCTGGCAATCTTGTCTATTTTCATTATCCAAGAGCATAACTACATGTTTTTCTTTGGATTCACCTTCCTATTTAGCTTCTTTAGGATCATGAATTATAGGCTCAATGTACTTCATTAATGGCTAGAATCCACTAATGAGTGAGTGCATACCATATTCATCTTTTTGGGTCTAGGTTACCTCACTCAGGATAGTGTTTTCTATTTCCATCCATTTGCATGCAAAATTCAAGATGTCATTGTTTTTTTTTTACCAGTGCATAGTACTCTAATGCGTATATTTTCCACACTTTCTTTATCCATTCTTCCATTGAGGGGCATCTAGGTTGTTTCCAGATTCTGGCTACTACAAACAATTCTGCTATGAACATAGTTAGACAAATGCTTTGGTAGTATGATAGAGTATCTCTTGGGTATATTCCCAAGAGTGGTATTGCTGGATCCTGGGGTAGGTTAATCCCGAAGAATCTCAGAAGCTGAAGACATTACTTAAGTATTTTTAAATACAGTATTCAGTATTTAGGATGTTTCATATTTACCAACACCTTTCTGTTACTGACAGGTAATTTGTGTCTAAAATATAAACATTTGTCTTTCAGTAATTAAAACGTGTTCAATAACAGGTCAGTAGAAGTTGCAAAAGTCAGAATTGGTCCCTTATGTGAAGATCCTGCTTCTATACAATGCACTTTCTTTGTAATGTTGTAAACATGATAAAAGACTGTGGGGCCCACAGAAGTGGGTTTACTCCACCTTGACTGAAGGTCAGAGAGCTTAAGCCTACTCTTGATCTTTTATAGATATTGACAAGAAGTCTGACTTAAAGAGTGGCTACAAACAAGGTATCCTGGCCTAGGTTGTAGTTACTTGGTATTTTGGATATTAAAATGGCCCATAGAGGTAGATCTGCTCTACCTTTACCAAAGATTGGAGAATACAAGTCTATTCCTGCTCCTTCAAGGAAAAGAAGGGAGGTTCGACACAGGGAGTGACTTCCCAAAGGATACACCTCTAAGGTAAAGTCCTTGCATGTCCTGCCTAAAATATTTGATGCTTAACTTAGGAAATAGTGTCTTGATATCTAAAACCTTGAAGCAAGTAATTGTCCTGGGTGTCCTTTGTGTTATGTAAAAGCAATCTTTTGCCTTTTTCCTTCATTTTTGTGTTGGGCTATATAAGCATACGGAAAATAAACACAGACATATTCAGGATTCAGGATTCACTTGTTTGCCCTCTCTGTACTATCCTATGTCTCTGTACTTCTTTCATATCTCTGTTCCTTCTATCTAATTTTTCTAATCCATATATCCCTACCCTGGAACATTTGAGCACTTCAAGCCTGTACCTCAACAGATGTCATCCCAATGTGTGACTATGACAAAAGACTCAAATTCACTTACTTGTACTTACATGGCATGGCTTAGAGCCACCTGTAACTCCAGATCCAGAGTATTTTACATATTCTTCTGGCTCCCAAGTGTAGCCTTACACACATGCCCATACACAAAATCAAATATAAACAAAATTTAAAAATAAATATTTAAAAAGGTAATAAATTGCTTAAATAATTTATTTATTAACTGTTTAAAAAGATAATGAATATGTGATGATTTTAAACTCTGATATTCTGTAAGGGAAAAATAGTTACAAAAAATTATGTAGTTGCTTGTATATAAAGTAAGTTATGAATGAATTATGTTTGGACCACAGTTAATAATTATTTTAATGATATCTGTAAGTGGTCATGAGTTTATGTGCACAAATTGAAAGAGTGTAAACACATCAAATTAAAATGGACATATGTCTAATGATATATTAGTTTAATTCAAATATGTTGCATATATCTAAAATAAAATATAACTCTAATGAATACATTTAAGGAGAATTCTGTTAATATACTTTAACTGGTATAGGAGGTCCTTCTTTCTATGTATTGCTTGTATTAGTTAATGAATAAAGAAACTGCCTTAGCCTAATAGGCCAGAACTTAAGTAGGCAGAGAAGACAGAACTGAATTCTGGGAGTAAGAAAGCAGAGTCAGAAGAAGCCATGAATCCTCCTCCTGAGATGGATGCTGGTTAGAATCTTTTCCGGTAAGCCACTGCCACATGGCAATACACAGATAAATAGAGATGGGTTAAACTGAGGTGTAAGAGTTAGCCAATAAGAGATTAGAACTAATGGGCCAGGCAGTGTTTTCATTAACACAGTTTCTGTGTGATTACTTTGGGTGTAAGCTAGCTAGGCAGCTGGGATGAACAAGCAGGCTCTCATCCTTCAACACTTAACTATATTCTTATGCATCATTCTCTGTGGAAAACACCTTTTCAGTTGTTCATTTATAGATAAGTTTTACATTTTCAATAGATTCATTCACAATTTTATATTTGGTATGGGCTATAAGTAAAAGTGTTTTAGTGTTATATTTCGGCTCCTTCCTATTATTCTGGTACATATGACAGAGATTTTTCATATGTGGGTAGATGGTTCATCCTCTTAGAAGGTTCATTTAAAAATAAAAGTAAAGTGAGATTTTTCATTATATAAATATGTTCTTCACACATCATGGCTTTTCAGTAGCTTACATGCTGTGGAAATAGTCTTCATTTAACCAACAGGTTTTTTAGCATTTATGCAAATAAATGGACTAGATTTTCTGTGTTATAATGCTAACATGAATAAAAATGCTCCCTATGTCAAATGGAACATTGGCACCTGAATACTATGAATATACCTAAAATTGTTTTACTGCATATCACTTCTAAATGAAACTAAGATGCCATGTTAAAATACAAATGTATATCATTCTCACAGGTCTCTTCTCAACTTATTTTTATGTTCTTGCTTTCATCTACTAATCTTTTTATCTCTAACTATTCACTTAAGTATTTTCAAAACACCACTTCAATCTTGTATTTTGATTTTTGTTTTCTGTAAATAGAAAAGAGAAACATCTAGCTAAGACTTTGGTCCAAGTCATATCTTCAGAAAACACAAAACAATCTGACAGTACAAAATATTTCAAGTAAAATAACTGATGCTGAACATTCTGGACTTGATCTGTACCGTGTTCCAAATTTTTATGTCATTTCAACAGAACATGAGTCTCTCAATCATCTCGCTGATTTGCAGTCATTTCCAGTAACATGACTCTTTTACTCTTATCCGATAGATTTCTGAAGCCCTCCAATCTAAGTCAATTCTTTTCATATCTAAATGTTTATATTATTATATTTTCTTTTCCAACAATTCAGTATCTTTCTAGTTAGTTCCCTCACTCAGAATTTATTGAGTTCATTCATCTGTATGCTCAATTAAGTACATAAAATCACAAAAAAGTACCATTTGACTTCCCACCCTTATTTTCGGCTTAGCTGCATCATTTGGATGCTACATTGTTTTTTTTTTTGTATAAAAGAGACATGGGAAATGTGGGACTCTCTTATCAAATATAAAATATTACAAAAGGAAGAATAATGGCATGGCAGATGACTCAGTGAGTGAGAATATTCACAGTGATTCTGACATCCTGAATGGAAGAAGAGAGCTGAACTGATACCAACAAATTGTCCTCTGACCTTACACATGTCCCATGTGACACTTGAGAACCCACAATATAAAAAGATACAATAAATAAATAAACACCGTATTTGCATTACAACAATGTTATAAATGTAAACATTAGAAACAAAATGGAATAATAAAATATTTTAGATTGTCTTTTTTCAGTTTTATTTTTTAAAAACATATAGAGTAATACCTTGATCACTACTTGTGGTCGCCACTGAAACTCAGGTCTCTTGCAAGATGTCTAATTGCATGTTAATCCAGAGATACATCATTTATCTGGTTCAATAATCAATAAAATAATAATTGCTATGGGAATCATCTCTGAAACTCAAAATTCAAACTAAATATATTATTATGGCTGGCTACTCAGTTTAATGTTTGTGTAGAATCAAGGATACTAAGAGAAATATTTTTAAAATTATCAAATAGTTGTAATCTCATGCATATAATAACAACACTTTTAGCTATGCTAGTTATTATGGTAACTCTTAGATACACCTAAAGCCACTTTAGTAGCCAGAAAACTAGCAGGGAAACAGAATAAATGGAGTTTTTATTATTTTATTCTCTATGTTGAAAATCTAAGTTTAAATAAACTATTGTTATATAAGATTTTAAGTCATAAAATGATGTAAAAAGAAATCAAATTAAGTCTTGTAATATTTCCTTTGCCAAAACTTAAGTAGTAGGTTTTTACTATAGCAAATTTATGAGTAACCATTATTGGCATTATGAAAATAACTGCAAAACATAAAATAAATAGGAAAACAAAATAAAGACACTCCAACATGTGTATTCCCTTTTATCATGACAGAAAACAAGCCTGAAACCGAAAGAGAAAGAGGAGAGTGGAAGAAGGCTGAAGGGAAAGAGAAGGAAAAGACAGGCTTAACGCATGATGAAAGGTGAAATATTCCAATCAGGACCTGCAGGTGTCCACTGGAAAACTCAGAATACCTGTACCTTTTAGTCTGTTTCAAGCCTACATCTGGTGGTACTGAAGGCTAATAGGATGAATATTCAGAAATCTTGATGTTTCCATTGGAGTGTGGTGTCAAAAAACACTGCTGTCCAAGCTGAACTATCACCTTACTGTTTTCTGATGTCTGCTTCTTTCGTATTACTGATAATTTGAGTTGACTGTGAGAACACAGTAGAGAACATAATCCATTTTAGCTGTCCTTGATACTGGCATTAGGTTCATCTAAAAATATCTTACAGTTATACCCAGAAATATATTTCACTGAATAATCAAGCCCAGTTAATTGTCATATAACATCCACCATGACAGAATCTAATGGAAATACAAGGAATTTCATATGTGTGACACAATCTGAACCAAAAGATTTTAATTACTGACATTTCTCTATTTTATTTTTCTAGGAGATTGTTATGACACCTTTATTACATATCTTAAAATATTCATGAACATATGTGTCTGTGTGAGTGTATGTCATATGTGCACAGGTGACTACAGTGGCCATAAGAGGGAACCAGGCACTTAAGAGCTGGAGTCATAGGCTGCTGTAAGCTGCCTGACTTGGGTGATGGAAAACAAATCCTTGTCCTGTGGAAGAACAACAAGCACTCGTGACCAAAGCACCATTTCTCCCCAATTTACTATTATAGCATATTATAGTATTTTCTCCCATTTTTACATTTTATTTATAAAGGTATCAAACTAAAAGATATTAAGATTTTTAATACTACAAAGATTCAAATCCATATGAGAAAGGTTTTCTAAATCATAATACTTTTTCTTTCTAGATTGTGATGTCAGAATTGAGGGGGGGGTAAATGGGAAGCGGGGCAGGGGCAGGAAGGAGAGGAGGGAAAGAACTGCAATGGGGATGTAAAATAAATGAGAAAAAATGTTATTTAAACAAATGAAAAAGAGAATTCCTCTTGCCATTCATTCCTTTTAAAAAAAAAAAACATTATTTTCTGCTTTTTACAATTTTGTTGCATGTGTATAACTGCACTTTTCACATGCAGTGACTTTAGGGGCTGGAAGACGGCAGTGAGAAAGCAAGAACACTGGTAAGAAGGATAAACCCTGTTTTCATATCCATTCTGTTAGCCTGAGTCTTTTTATTGGTGAATTGAGTCCGCTGATATTGAGAGATATTATTCCTGATGATTGCTTAATTCATGTTATCTGTTGTTGCTGACAATGATGGTGTTGGTGATATATGTGTCTTTCCCTTTTGGCTTTGCTGTTGTGTTTATCTATTTCTTGTGTCAAAAACAAACATTGCAGCTTACGCTAGAAAGTTTGTAAAGCAAGGAGAACACTTCTTTGCTGTCAGTAATAGCGCAAACTTGTACAGATACGTTGGAAATCAAGATGGTTGCTTCTCAGAAAATGGGAAACAATCTACCTCAAGACATAACTAAACCACTTATGGACAGGTACTCAAAGGATGTTCAATCATATCACAAAGACACTTGCTCAACTATGTTCATAGCAGCTTTATTTATAACAAGAACTTGGAAACAACCTAGATGTCCCTCAACTGAGAATGGATAAAGAAAATGTGATACATTTATACAATGGAATATTACCCATCTTTTTATAAACAATTACATTATGAAATTTGCAGGCAAAAGGATGGAGCTAGAAAAAGAATAAATCTGAGTGAGGTAACCCAGACCCAGAAAGACAAACATGGTATTTACTCAATTATAAGTGGATATTAACTGTTAAATAAAGGATAATCATGATAAAATCCATAGACCCAGGTAACAAACAAGGGCCAAGGAGAGGAGGACACATGGATCTCCCTAAGAAGGGGAAATACAAGGTATATCTTGAGTGACCTGTGGGGGGGTGGTGAAGAAAACTGTATGACAGGGTTGGGGTGTGGGAGGAGGGGGAGAGCATAAAACCAAAGTTTTATTATTTCACCAATAGAGAATATTCTGTGCAATACATAAGTTCATTTCTACGTTAGCAAATTTCCAAACATAAAACCAATTCTGAAACTCTCTAGAAAATGGTTTTTCAGCTATAAGAAAGCATAGCAGTCACAAACCTGAGGGCAATCAGAGGTTGAGGAGACTGAGTGAATCTTGCAAAGACAAATTCAGTAAAGTTAGTTTTTAGTCTTTTATACTCTCCATGAGAAACCCAAGATGCCATGTGTGAGCATTAAGTCTCTCATGTTGTACATGTCCCCAACAAATAAATGTACGGAACTTTCAAGGAGAACTACTTGATCTCAAATGAAAAACTCACAAAATAATCCTCACATTTGGTTGCAAATATATACAATACAAAAATAAAATCTCCTTTTTACACATTAAGTACATTGAACCAGAAAACTACAGTTCACCATGATAACTTGATCATTCATTGTAAAATCTCAAGCCACACGATGCTTCTATTCTTTTATTTTATGTCTTATATATTCAAAACTAAGGATGCTTATGCCCTTTCAAAGTAAGAATAAATGCTTAAACTTTATCAACCAAACATGCTCTCAAATAAGGCACTTTAAGTTGTTCATAAATGATCATTGTAGAAAATAATGTTTATTCATATTATTGTTGAATGTGAATGTTTTATTTTTTTAAAGTTTACGAATGCAAAAATAAGGCATGCATTTACTTTCTCAAGGCTTTTTCTTACATTTCATTATGAGAAGATTTTTATGTTAATAATTTATTTGATGCAAGAAAAAATTGAAACCAAAATACACATAATACCTTGGGAAATTGCAGCATTGCACTTATATTACTTTTCTAATAAATAAGAAAAACAAGAAGGTAAAAACTCTTGAACAAAAACCGAACACACTTCTATTTTCAACTCTTCAATTCTGTTTCCTTGTTTACTGTACATATTCCTATTACACTTAAAAGTGATGTTTCTGTGCTATATTTAATTTCTCATATATCAAATATTTCAATCTCTCTTTTATGATTAGGTCACAGTTGATATTGAATGCCACTGTTCTGTAAATAAACTCTATTTCATTATTAAAGGGAACTTGCATGCGGTATTTTGTTTGTGATCTAGCAAAGTTTGCTGGAAGATCAGAGTGCAGAGTTAAGCTACTAGTTTGCCATAGAAGTCAGGAAGCGGTTGGCACACATCTTTAATCACAACACTCAGGAGACAAAGGAGTTCAAGACCACCCTGGGCTACAGGAGATTGAATCTGTCGAAAAGAGAAACAGAGCCCACACAAAGGTGGTCCCAGCATTTGGGATCACATGTCTTTAATCCCAGAACTAGGGAGGTTGAGACAGAAGTGATATGACTGGGCAGAGAGAAGAATATGAGGCAGGAGGAAACAGTAGCTCAAGGAAGTCTGAGGTTCCATAGAGGGAAGGCAGTCAGAGGTATCCTTGAGATAGCATTCAGCCTGAGGTCTTATAGAAACAGGTTACACAATTTAGGCTGAGCGTTGGTAGAGGTAAGTACTCTAATATTTTGCTGCTCTGCTTCTCTGTTCTTTCAGCATTAACCTCTATGTCTGACTCTAGGTTTTTATTATTAAGAACAATTCAAATTTGTGTTACAAACTTGTACTTAATATGGAAATAATGGTATTGCTAGTGACACTAATGATGCCCTACCCCTTGCAGGGTGTTCTTCACATCTCAGTATCTAATGGCAAATATATTCTCACAAATGCTCAGAGTGAAAGCAAGTTTGGCTTGCCTAGAATCACTTAACCAACAGGTGGAGGAAGTGGGGCACTGTTTCTGTTATTCTATGATAATGTATTATTCTGCCAGGTACGCAGAATTTTGTTTGCAAGACTAGGTTAGCATTGTATTTCTACTTTTACTTACTTTATTTAACTGCTGGTAAATTTGCATGTATTTCTGATTTTAATGGGCTCAGTGAAGATTATTTTTGTTTTATTGTGGTTTGTAAACTGGGAGCTTAACTTACTTTTACACTTTATAAATATGAATTAGAAGCATTAATAATATTTGAGCGATTGAAAAGGAGCTAAAAGAGCATTTTTGATAGTAATATAAAAGTGACTAGGCGACAATAACTGTCAGAATTTCATCTTTCCGGTTTTTACAACTAGAACCTTGGTTGGCAGGAATATATTTTAAATTATTTTTTAACAAAATAAATATTATCAGACATATTTTATTTGATATTTCATTGGTTCATCTAAAAGTGAACTCATCATTTTCATTTATTTTGAGGGAGTCTCACTATCTTCGTCGCTGGCCTAAAGTGTGCAATCCTGCCTCCATTTATTCCTAGGTACTGAGACTGCAGACCCAGCAACCAAACTTGGCACAGATTTTTTTTTTTAAATTTATAACAGAAAGTTAAAATCATGGAAAACATTTTGATAAAAATGACCTAAAATTACTGAAATGACAGTTCTGTTTTAAGACAAATTCACTCTAAGTAGTCAAAACAGAAGCTTTAAGCTTTCCACATCTCTTATTTTAAAAGAAACATTACAAACCATAAAATCATGTCAAGGAGTTCAAGATATATTGGAATAGAAATGTCAAGTTTATTTTAGATTAAGTTCACTAGGCCTAAGACACCTGGAAAGCCTAACAAGGAAAAATGATAAATGAAGTATCAAAGAAATGTTTCTGCAACCTGGGACTATTCTGAACTTCAGACGAATATGTAAGTAAGTTTTAATCATAAAATAAAACTGATAGACAAATAATTAGAAAACATGACAAAGAATGGAAAGATGAGATTCTAGAATTATTCAGTCTATTACCAGCACATATTTAATTATTTAAGAAGCAATTATTCCATGGGCAATGAGACTTTTTCTTTAGAGTTACGAGGTGAATTTATTTTTCATCACATTAAAGTTTGTTTTCCTTTCTGTGTCCCAGTCTGTAATTGGTTTATGCTTGATGGCATAATTGTAAGTTATGTAAATTGCCAGTAGGTCAAAGTGGGGGTTGGGGAAGAATTCAACATACAAGACAGCACAATCTCTCCATGTTGATAATTTTGCTCTTGCTTAAAAATTGTCATCCTCTTTTGTGGTGTGGGAAATGCTTTCTGCTCTGACATTCTGTACATCTTCTGCTTGGCATGAGAAAAGAAATGCAGCATGTAGCTATGCAGAGGAAAATGGTGGAGTAGGGTCAGACACAATTTCCAAAGATGGTTTCCCAACACTTTTTTTTTTATTTTTATTGAACTCTAGATTTTTCTCTGCTCTCCTCCCTGCCTCTCCCCTTCCCTTCCACCCTCTCCCAAGGTCCCCATGCTCCCAATTTACTCAGGACTGATAGCCTTCCGAACATATTTAGTCTCCTACATTGTGTTCCCATTACAAAAAAGACATGAAAAAGCTTTGTTCTTCCCTGAGTCTTCAGGAAGGTCCTGTATTCTAATGGCAAAGTGGTTAGAAGACAGTATGTTCCCTGTGTGGTGTCATAGTGAGAAGTGGTATCATTTGGGGACAAGGAGTGGAAAGCCTGAACGGTTTAGTTCCCCCCCAAAAAGCAAAAGAGTTGAACTTGGACCATAGCTGCTTCTTTGGTACCAAAAACGCGATGCTGTCAAAGTTACCGCAGATGAAAATGTCACAAATGGCCTCTATGAGTGTGAAAAGCAAAGGGCTGTTTACATCACAGCATCAGAGGAAGACCTCGCTGCCTGGCAGACTTCTTTTGAATACTGTCTCTGTTGGAACCTTTAAGGCACTTACATAGCATGTTTCTGAGTCCACTCTGGTAGTTTGTTGTATAGTGTCATGCCCCATTAGGGATGGTCACGTCCCCTTCAGTGTGGAACAGAGACATGAAGTAGGGCCATGTTTTGCTTCTAAGCTTCTAGCACTAATGGGTGAGTGAAACAGAGTTTCTTTAGAACCCATTAGCTTGATGAGTCCTGTTGGTCCTCCACAACTACTTGTGGTAGAAGAAATAATAATGTTAGTTCATCTTTTTTCTTCTCTGCCATTTAATATGAAAACAGGATAGGAATGAGTTACACTCAATTAGGAATGGATTAGTCCAAGGCTCTTTGACACATGGACATCAGAATCCAGACAAAATATATGGACGCCATGCCTCCTTCTGAAGCAGGGTCACCTCTCTGTGTCTCTGTGGCCTTCCCCCATTAAATATTTACTGTGATACACCATGTCCTTTGTATTGCTACTGGAAGGGTTGCGCAGGTCTGCATAAAGTCCATGGAGAAGGTATAAGACCAAGAGAGGGCTGGGTAGTATGTGCACTAGCCCTTGTTATAGAAACGAGATCTGATGTGATAGGACTGTGAGAAACTTGTATATAGAGGACACACTGAAAATATCGTCTTGTTTTAAACAACTCATAATAAATGTTAGAATGATTACAACATTAAATCCAGTCAGTTCAAATTCAATTTTATTGCTAGTGAGAAATTTCAATAAAAAGAGTAAGATCTATGAAGGTTTCAAAAAAAACTGAAAACACTTTTGCTTTCTAAATCAAAAGTAATTAACTAAGACTCTTTGAAAATAACTAATATCACACGCTTGACCATGCCATCCATGGAGCTGATCCTTCTGCTGCCCATACACTGCCATATCTGACCCCCTGCTCACGGTACTGTCAATACCCAGAGACTGACACATGCTCATGACTCCTATACTGTCTTCACCAGCCATGCTTTAGTGAATAATGTGCCTGGAAAAGGGAAGTATTTAGGCAAGTCTAGAATTGATATTTAAATAGTCAGCAATGAGGTTGAGTCTGGTTTTGAAACAAGAAACTGTTGCAGTTGATGTGGGAGTCCTCTCTGGGGGCTGTGATTACTATGAATGAATAAAGAAACTGCCTTGGCCTGTTGATAGGGAAGAACTTAGGTAGACAGAGAAGACAGAACTGAAGGCTGGGAGGAAGAAGGCAGATTCAGGGAGACATCATGAATCTGCTGCTGGAGATAGACGTGCTAAATTTTGCTAGTAGGCCACGACCTCGTGGTGACATACAGATCAACAGAAATGGGTTAAATTAAGATGTAAGAGGTAGCCAATTAAGTATCTAAAAATAATGGGCCAAGCAGTGATTTAATTAATACAGTTTTTGTGTGATTATTTTATTACTGCGTGGCTGGGGTGAACAAGTAGTTTCTTACACCAGCAGTATCTCCCATATTGTCTGATTTCAGCTTTTATTCTGCTTCAGTCCAAGTAGAGAATTTTCTTGTCAAGTTGCAAACTTTCTAACTGTACTCAAAATTTTCTGTTTATCCTATTCTCTGTGCCCATCATTGGCATTGGCTGACCGGAGACTCTGCTGATCTCAGTGCAAGTTTGGGAATTATATTCTAGGAGTCAGCAGAGGCAGGTGGAACGTTATCTAAGGGAAAGTGTGTTCATCATTTCTCCATTCTCACAGTCAAAGGACGTTTTAGTGAGATCTAGGATGCTAATTCCAGAGCCTACCTACTACATTTAAAGACTTTGTCTTGCCTGGAAGTTGTCTATTGAAATCTGGGCAACAATTCACAGAACCAACCAATGGTACAATGACTTCTTTCTGCTCTCCTCATAGTCTTCAGCTATTTCAAGCACCAGTAGGACACTGTGGTGTGCTTGTAGAAGGGAGGGAAAATAAACAAGAACTTTGGACACAGTCACTGCTAGAAGCTACTGTGAGTGCTGAATATCCAAGCAGATTCTACCATCGCTGTTAACATTAAACTGATAGATTTTCCAAAGGAAAGTGGTTTCTAGCGGCTTGAAACAATGATTTAAAGGATAATTGTTGGTCAATGAAAAAATAGCACTTCCTTGGTAAAAACCAGTTTGGGGGACCCAGGGCAGTGACTAGCTAGTAGAACACATTGCCACCCACACAGGTCCTGTGCAATATGGACCAGGAGATCCATCTTTAAACCGGTAGCTCTTCCAGATCCTTCTGAGTGAGCACGCTAGTTCTGCTGTACAAGGCCAGGCATTGGTGGGAACTAATCTTTTTTGACAATTAATTTAATGGATTTCTTCTCCCAAATAAGAACATTTTCATATCTAAGTCTTTGTGTCTAGATATTTTGTGGTTATTTCTATCTTACCATGACGATAAAAGCAGAGATTTATGATGCTGTGATAGATATTTTTAAGCTTTTAACATCACAGGAAAGCTAAAATAAGGAATTGGTTTTGAAATGATCTGTTAGTAGTGGGAAAAATGTCAAATTTGACTGTGACAAGAAGAAAATGTGTAGATATTAACCAAAGTATTTACATATTACTAACTTATATTCTGATAATTTATTATGATAATTAAATGAAAATATGCTTTCCCCATGATATAATTGATTTTTATTCATAGGAAATTGTTACAAGGGAATAGATTACTACCTAGCTTTCAATTGCCAGACTTGCAATCTGAAACTACAGGGCAAATTAGCCATGGAGAAAGCATTTCTTCTAGCATGTGTTCATGAATACCCTGCTACCCGAAGGTCTAGCTCCTAGGAGAAAATAGATTCAAAGTTACTTCAAATGCTGCTTTTCTGAGACCACACATTTGGGTATGTTCAGTTTAAAGGTCCTTGGTATGTGCATATATGAATAATTTATAGATTATTGAAACTAGATATACAGCAAAAATAAAAACAAATGGGATATTTAACACTGAAAACTAACTTTATTCTTCTGAGGATTATTTATTCAACGTTATTCAACAGAACATTAGCCGGGGTGTTAAGTACAGCAGACAGAAACAGCGATATCTGTGCAGCCGAGCTGTTTAGTAGCAAACCTAAGCAGCAGTTTTCTAGAAAGCTGGCTCTAACCAAATATGGAGATTGGCACATTAAAATGTTCCCTTACTTACAGCATTTTAATTAAAGCAAGTACAGGGGAGAAATCTCATTTTCACAGACATCAGTCATCTGTAAAATCCCTTGCGTTTGGCGAATGCAAATTCACTTTAAAATATACATGCCAACAGATAGGTGAAGTATAAGAGCTGTCCCAGCAGTCACTAAATTCTCTGTCTCGTCATGGATGGGCGATTTTAATTTTTAAATGAATTTTCTAAGTTACTAATTTCTCATTTATTCCAACCTAATTTCGGAATTATTAGTGCACAAGGTTTCTTTCTCTCCAACAGCTCAGAAAATTTTTTTCCTATGACACTCTAAAGTAAATAACCACTAACAGTGATTGCAAAACTTGTGAAGTAGTAAAAAGGGAGATGAGTTTCAGCAAATGCAAATTAAAGAAAATACGGGTTAGGCAATGTGATTATTTTTATAGGAATCTTTTTTCATAGGAATCTTTTTTTATTGGAATCTTTTTTTATAGGAATCTTTCTTGCAAATGGCAGCAGATCATGGAGGGGAAGAAAGCCTTTGTCACAGAGGTTTGAAAGAATGGGCTTTGTTTTGTTTTCCATTACTCAGTATTTTTTTTCTATAAGAACAAGATAAATTTAAATACAGATATCATAGTGAAGTTTTTTTTGTTAAATTGTCCTAAAGCTTATGATAATCCTTTTTAACAGTCAGAATACCCCCAGTCAGGCCAGCTATCAATAGATAGAAAGTAGAAGCATCGAACCTTCTGCCTTGCTCCAGGTATACTGATTTTCCTGGAGTATTTGCTTTCTTCTTTTATTTTTCTTTCCTGTTAGTGCCAGTAAAATTGTACCTGGACTTGAGAGTGCAGCAAGATATCAAAGAGCTGAATTCACACGTGTAAGAGAACATACAGCATGTTTTGCTTCTGCAACATCTCAGAACTATTTTATTTCTGATGGTGAGTAAAACCCTTAGGTTTTCCCCCTCTTTTTTGTAGTAGCCATCCTTCCAGTCCAAGTGTGACCCCAGCCAAATTCCATAAATGGACTTTTCCAATTGCATCTTCCCCCTGCTATTGTCATGCTCACTAGAGCACACACTTCTTCACAAATAAAGAACAGGCTCCTGTTTCTCCTGCTTCACACCTGTTTGCAAACTGGGTTTGAACTCCTTGAAAGCAGAAGAGCCCAAATCAAACTTTAGCTCCCAGGAATTAATAAAGTACTAATCACATACTAACTTCTTTCATTTTCAAATATTTTTTTACTTATTTCATGTGTATGAGAGTTCGCATAAGAATATGCCACAAGGATGTTTCCAGCTAAGACTCCTAGCGATAGTGGAGAACATACCTGAACTAATTTTCTCCTGTAATCAGAATGGTAACTATCCTAAGTGTCATTAGAGAGCATTCATCCAGTAGCAAATGGAAGCAGATGCAGAGATTCACGGCCAAACACTGGGCCATGCTCAGGAGTCCAGCTGAAGAGAGAGAGGAAAGATTATACTAGCTGGGGATGTGTGGCCGTAAGATCATGACAGGGGAACCCATAGGGACAGCTCATCTGGGCTGCTGGGAGCTCACTGACTCTTGACTGACATAGGGATCCTACTTGTGATTAACCTAGGCCCTCTATATATGTGTGACAGTTGTGCAGCTTAGTTTGTTTGTGGGGCTTCTATCAGTGAGGTCAGGACCTGTCTGAAGTGCTTGAGTTGACTTTGGGGACCCATTCCCCATGCTGAGTTGACTCAATCTTCATGCAGAGGGAAGAGCTTGGTTCTGCCTCAACTTAAAATGCCACGCTTTATTGACTCCCATCGAGGCCTGCCTCTTGCTGAATGGAGACAGAGGAGGAGTTGGGTAGAAGGGAGATGGGGGAGGAAACAGGGATAAAGGAGGGAGACATAACTAGGGTCAGTATGTAAAATAAATGGAAATAATAAAAAATAAGCATATACAAGCGCATCACACTTCTGCAGGACCAGCAGAAGTCAGAAGAAAGCACAGAAGTTCCTGGCTGTTGTGAGCTTCTGTATCGGTGCTGGGAACCGAACCTAACCTTTGTGAAATCAAGGAGTACAATGAAGTGCTGAGCCATTTCTTTAGCCCATTTCTTTAGTTCTTAGTAGATTTCAAATCAAAAGCAGAAATGATTGAAATTAATTCCCACAGCAATTAAAATAACGAGTTCACAGAATAAACTGCTCGTGTGAGTACTTGTATGAGCAATATCTTTCTTGTGTCTCAAATGAACAGAACAGATTATTTATAAAATGACTATATGAAATAAAATTACTATTTGATACAATTTCATTACTTTTAAGTAATGAGAAGAGACTGCAATGCAACTATAGTCATTCAATAACTGTTCAAAAACTAATAAGCTCATAGCATTGTGACTAAATTTTATTTAAAGAATAGACTAAAAGTTAAGTAGTTCATGCTTTTTTCCTCACTAGTGACCAAGTAATGTTGCATTCTTAAGACAATTGCATTCTGTCTATTTATTAATAGTATTATAATACATTAAATGTTCACTAAACACAAAATTCAAATGGCTAAATGAAAAACTGCCTTAGTACTTTAAAGAACAAGATATACAATCACTGCAATGGCATCAAATAATATATGTGACTAATAGTTTAAATACTTGTGTATTGTGTTTGATATTAAGGTGAGCACGTCTTTACTTAATGAATTCCTTTTTTATTTACAATGTCACTTCTTAGTTAAGTTCTTGTGCAGATAAATTGTTATGAACTGTGAGCATGTGAAGCGTGTGTCATGTGTCTTGTTTCAGTGATTTAAGTTGAATTAAAACAGAGAGAAGATACACACTCTTTATGATAATGATGTGCAAATTAAGAAAAACATGAATATCCTACATGACAAGTTAAATAAATGGCATTTTCAACTTGTATTTTTGAGAGCTGCTATAATGGGGGAAGATTGTAATGTAAAACAAACAGAAAGTCTACAATGTGGTACTTCTACTACTAGAGTTATATCAAATTATGTAAAAGCCAACCTTTTAGTGATACTCATGACAATTGAAGGGATAACAACACGTGTAGGGTCATGACCCTCACTAACAGCATGTGTATGACACGTTCCACAGAGACACTGGATAAGCAGGAGGTTTTTAATGAACTATTCAAACCAATCCTTAGGGTGTTCCATGACAAAAAAATACATTTGAGATAGCATAGAGGTTAAGAAATTTATTTTCTAAGTAGAGGCCACAAAATATAGTGTCCTAAGACATTATGTCAAAGCATTAACTCCATTATTACATATTAAATATTGATTCGCCAGGCAGTGGTGGCACAAGCCTTTAATCCCAGTACTCGGGAGGCAGAGGCAGGAGGATCTCTGGAAGTTTGAGGCCAGCCTGATCTACAAGAGCTAGTTCCGGGACAGGCACCAAAGCTACAGGGAAACCTTGTCTCAAAATAAATAAATAAATAAATATTGATCCAAAACAACAATCAAATTGCTAAATGACAAGCTACCTGAATGCTTTATAAGGAATATATTTATAACATATTATCAATATGGGTCCCTGTATCAGCAAAATCTACTTTCTGTGATGCAGTCACAAGTGGACTTGACAGGTTGTGATGAGACCCCTGTGGTTCCACGAGAAAGAAACCATGTTACTGTAATTATCTATTTTATTGTCAAATGTCCTGAGAACAAAGTAAATATTAAATAAATGTAGCATAAAATGAAATCACAAGCAGAAAAGTAAAACTAATATACCATGGACAGACATGTTGTATATATTTTTGTTTTTGTGGGTGCTCTCTCAGAGAGAAGAATGGAGTCATTTGAGATATTGGAGAAGAAAGTCATGTACAATTTCACATTGTGAGTTTCAGTGGGAAACAGAATGCTCACCTGCACCCGATTCTCTTTTAACCCTCAGGTAGAACATCATACCCTCACAGGGAAGGAACATAAAGAGTAAGCTCACAGCTGTTAATCGTGAGATGAATAGAAATCCTGGTCATTATGTGTGGTATCATGTTCATCCATATCTTTCCCATCTATCTGCAGAACTCTCCAGTTTTTAGTTCAGTACCAGCAGAGAAGCACAGCTGTCCACTAGTTGGTATATAGATCCATTTGTTCCCCGACTTCCTGCTGTCTGTTGCATAAACATGTGGTGTGAATGCATACCCGTTTCTATGGTAGCTGTGTTATTAATTAATTAATTGGTCTGTTTGTTTATTTTTCTGAAATTTCTGTGTGATTTGCACTGGAGAAAGTCACTTTTTGACTGATTTTACTGTTGGAAGAATTTAGCCTGAGCTGCCCTCACAGCAGCTTCGAGAATATTTTTACTCATCCCCATGTAAGAAGCAGGGAAGAACATTTGTGCTTTATAATGAACTTGGGCAAATGTTTTTAAGAGTAAATATTAGCGGATTTTTACTGCAGTGCAAGAACATATGTTCAGTCTCTTTTAGATAAGCCACAAGCTTATTAATATCAACCTACCCTGCCACAAACAAGGCAGAAAACAATTCCCATCAATACAACTTCTAATGGTTCCAAACATTCTCATAACTCCTAATCTTGATTCTTCTTGTATCCATACAACTTGTATAATTTTATTAGCACCACTCAATGTTTGAAAGATGAATTTTAAATTTATTCAATAACCTAGATGTTTCTAAATATATTATGATTAAAATATTATCCATTAAAAATATTTTAGTTTGATAAATGACGTTATTTGTTCCCTGCATTGAAAGCTATTAATAACTATGTAAAACTGAATCAATTATTTTAAAATAATTTATTTATTATTATTCTGCTTCTTTCTTTCCTTTTTTGCTTTTTGTTTGTTTCTTTGTTTATATTTTTGAGACAAGGTTTCTCTGTTTCTCTGCAAATTTGGAGCCTGTCTGGAACTAGTTCTTGTAGACCAGGCTGGCCTTGAACTCACAGAGATCCAGCTGCCTCTGCCTCCTGAGTGTTAGGATTAAAGGTGTATACCACCACTGCCTGGCTAGTATTCTGTTTCTTTATGAAAACTATATGTGCCTGTGATCTGGCCATGCTCTTCCTATGGAGGTCAGAGGACACGTTCATAGCACCAGTTGTCCTTTTTCTCTTTTACCTGGAGTCTTTTACTTGGAGATTGAACTAAGTTACCAGAATGATCTCGTAAGTTCCTACACACATTGAGTCATTTAGATGCTCCAAAATAGCTAATAGCTCTGGATCTTATATCTTAACGGTATTTCCCAATTAAGATAAACTAGCACATTGATGCACCGGCAGTTCATTTGAGCCCCACCCTCCATAGTGATCCTCACATGAAGAACAGTTTGTGGACAATAACATCAGCGAAATGTTTTGTCTTTATGAGTAGAAATTCAAACTTTATTTTGTGGGTAGGAGATGTCATTTCATTGGCAGCATTCTTGTCTAGCATGCATGAGGTCCTGTACTGAATAAATCAGGAGTGCTGGCGTACTTTGTACTTTTGAGTTAGGAAGACAAGAAGTTCAAAGGGATCCTTGATTCCATAGCCAGTCTGTAATGAGCATGAGCTTCATGAGCTATTGTCTTAAAAACAAAATGAAAATAAATCAACAAAATCCACAAAAAACAAAGTAACCTACAATTTGTATTAGTAGACTTTTGGTTGAACTATAAGTAAGTCAAACTGATTATCTGTAATAGGAAAACTAGAATTGAATATATCAAAATGAAAGAAATTATAACATATTATGTTAATCTTAGTATAAAATATTTTCTGTATTATATTTATTCTTAAAAGGCACACTATAAAAAAAGAAAAAAAAGCCATAGTATGAAAGTAAATGAAACTATTAAGTATTCTGGTAATCTTATACTAGTTTATATTAGTCAAATATTGAAATGTCAATTAGCATAAACTTATACATTAAAGGCAAAACTTACTCTTTTGATTTTCTGTCACTGATTAAGTTCCAAATGACTTCATGAGATTGTTTTTGTGAAGGCGTAAATCACAAACTATCCCACACCAGTTTGGAATTATGATTAATAGAATGGTTATTTATTCAAAGGGGAAAAAACTTACAGATTACTGTCCCAGACAACAGCCCCTCTGCACGATCAGGAAAGGAGTCTAGGAGCTGGAAGCAGAGCCGGAAGCCAGAGAGAGTGGAGGTCAGCTGCTGCTTTTTTAAAGAGAGAGAGACCACGCCCCAATGGGCTGGTATCTCAGCGGCTATTGGCTGAAGGAGCGGAAGGAGCTCCCGCAGCATTTTTGAACATTAAGAATTTGCATTCAGAAAAACATCTTCCATGTGTAGTGGTTGAAATATAAAAATTTTGGCTTCTCTAAAACCTGAGTACTAATCTTTAAATATCATTATGGCATACCTTGGCGTTTCTCACCTGTTCACCCAGACTCAGGTTCTACTGAGCAGAAGCCATGGCAACCAGGTGCTTCTGTTCGTTTTCAATATCCACTGAAGGGACGCGAAGTGATGTCAGACCGTGGATGACATCAGCATCCACACATAATGACACAAATGTGCATGTACTCCAGTATGCTTATGGACACATCTACATATATGCATGCTCACTGACCTGGGCATATCTACCTTTCTGTTTTCACCTTTAAGAAGAGGGATTAATTATGATTAAATAATTATGTAAATCTAAACAAACTAAAGAAACATACAATCATTCTGAAGGAAATCAGTTTAAGGGGAAATTTCAGTTAACTGAAACTTGTCAGTTTTACAAAAAAGAATGTCATAATTTCAGGTACTTGTAGTGCAGCAGCCAGTTTTCATAATCACATTAATGTCATTATATTTGTAACATATTCTTTATTTCTAGTGACCACATAACTCATTTCTTCTGTAAGTTTATGTGATATTGATTATTTATCCGGACTGATATGTGAACAAGGCTGTCTATAACTATGATCTCAATAATGACTGGTCATTTTACTGACATTTTGAAATTGTTGCCATGGTGAAACTTGCTTCTCAGTAACTTTTGTAGTCTTAGACATCACATTTCAATTATATCTCAGTCATCTGTGTATTTGATTTCACTTTGAACTCTGTTCATCAGGCATTTCAAAATAAGAAAGGCTAATGGCTGTGCTGTTACAGAGAGGGACAATTTGAATGAGCCAATGTTAGCTCTCCTCTGTCTAGTGCTCTGTATCACGCCTGCACTGCATCTCCCAAGCCAGCATTACATCAGACACAGAAGAAAACAGAATTTAAGGAAGTTCCTCAAACTTTTTATTTCTGGAAAGTTCCATTACTTTTCCTCATATTCTACTATTATAAACTCAAAAGAATTGTACTATCCATAGCCTAATGGACCAGTTCCATGAAAGAAACTATAGGAGATTTTTATATCCTTTTGCACATAAACTCCCAAAAGCAATCCCAATTGTGTGGTATAATCTTAGCCAAATACTAAGATCTAAATCATAAAGACATTGATGCTTTAAACTGAGAGAACAGTCAACTGACTGCTTACTTCTAAGTGAACTAATGAACAATATGATGTAGTTAAGGTATTTTATATTGCCTTGGGTTAAATCCATAAGAATCAAATATAAGTTCTAAAAAAAAATAAACTAAGATCCAGGGAACCAGGTAAACAATTTCAGACCTAACCCCTCTCCTATCCTCTAAGTCCAGTCTCTTACTCTTCTACCCAGCCTTGTAGCCAAGCACTTGCTGCATCTTCCCTCTTCTCTCTGCCCCCGTGTCTAGCTGATCATACCAAATTTCTCTATGGCCTCCTCTTTACCACACCATCCCTTTGTCTCAGACCCCAACTTAGGCACTCCCTGAAAATTCATCCAAATTGGTCAGGGAAGCATGCAGAAATCTTCAGAGTTTACTTTCCCTTCTGTCTTCCAATTACTATCACTCTGTCTTATCCCCACCTCTGTATCTTGGTCATTCAAAAAAAAAAATCTTACAGGTTAGAGAACTGGAAACAATTTTTAACCTATATATCAACTGAGGGTTAATATCCAAAATACATAAAGAACTTAGAACACTAGACGTGAAAAAAAGCAAATAACCTAATTAAAAATGGGATAGATTTGAAAAGAATTATGAAAAATTATGAAAAAAAGAATTATGAAAAGAATTAACATTTTTAGATAATTAATTGCAACATTTCTTCCTTTCCTTCCCTCCTTTCAAAACTTCCCATCTTCTGACCTATGTTCTCTTTCAAATTCATGCCCTTTCTTCAGTCATTGTTTTTGAGGTTATATATCTATTTGTATGCAGCCTGTTCACTCTTTAAAACATTACTTTATGTATGCTTGCTGTGACAAATAACCATGTGGTTTACTCTTCTCTGAAAAGGACCACCTCTTTCATTCTGAATGTTCCTCAGTTGCTTGTAGTTCATTGTTTAAGGTTGAGACATCATGGGATTTTCCGTGTCTAATTTGGCATGGTCATTTGTGTCATTCTTGCCTGCAGTCTTTCTTCATTGATTATTTATTCTCTTATAGGTTACAACTGGAAACCCTAAATTTCTTTATCTGAATACTTATCAGCAACATAGTTCCACTTATGTTCAGTTACTTTCTTACTAATTTCCAGCCTTTCTAAGTGAAGACTATATCTGTGGAAATAATTATTAAACACAAATAGACAGACATTGCTGACTAGAAAATCCTGGCATCCCTCTGTTGGTGTTCCACGGTAATTCTAGGAATATGAGCTTTCCATATTGATCTCTGATAAAACTTAAATTGGAAGAAAGGTGTTGGTTTTCAAAGAGAATAATTAAATATAATTAACAATATTAATAATAATAAATAATAATAACAACGAATAATTAAAGAAATTATCTAATACAGTATATTTATACATAAGTCATTTGTATTCATACACCCAAGCTTCACAGACAGATTATCTGAAAAGTCTTAACACTGCTAAGGTTTTTTAACCTCAGCTATTTAGTTTTTTAACAACTTGATACAACACAGATACCTGGGAAGCAGGAAGCTCAATTGAGGAATTTCCTGCATCAGATTGACCTGAGGACATGTTTCTGTGACTTTTCTTTATTCTTTTTTCTTTATTAATGATTGTTGTTGGGGACAAGATTATTTTGGACTGCGCCATCTCTGTCCAGATGGTCATGAGATGTATGAGAAATCAAACTGAACGAGCCATGAAAACCAACCCAGTAAAGCATTCTCTGCTTCGGTTTTAGCCTCTGGGATACTGCCTGTATTCCTACCCAAATTATCTCTCAGTACATTAAACTGTAAGCCATACAGACATTTTCCTTTTTCTTTCTTTCCAAAGTTGAATTTGGTCAATGTTTTATCAGCAATGGGAAAGATGTTTTTTCCAATCAATGGTTCTTCACTCCACTCAGAAAAGAGTTTATATTTCCTGTATTTCCCAAGCAGTCCATTGTTTAGGTGAGTTAATGTAGTAACTCACAAGAGGATATAGAGGCAGAAGTAATAGAGAAAGCTGTCTACTGGTGTACTATCCACAGCTTTTTCTGATTGTTTTCTCCTCTGATCCAGAACCCTATGCCTAGGGGTGGCCCCACCCACGGTGGACTAGACTCAAAAACAAATACTTTACTTACATTTTTGCTTTGTCAGCCAAATAACTCCAAGTAGAACTATTGAAAATTTCCATTTACTTCAAATTCATTTTGATATAAAACAGTATTATTTATATTTATAATATTTCTATTTCCAGTAGTTAATGAAATACTCATTATTATAAATATAGCATTAAAATATTTTTTCAACAATTTACTGAAGCTGCATATCTCCAAAAATCATTGTTGCTGGTGGGAAATATAGCACCAACCTAAGTTGTTCTTAGCAAAGACTGACTTTGTCATGTGAAACCCATAGGCGCACTATATAATAGTGGTATCAATGTACATGCATAGCACTTAGTCTCTTAAGAAATTTAGCATAATTATTCCTGGATTATTGTTACCTCAATAAAACATTCTATCCTACTAGACATAACTTCCTTTAGGATGCTTTTTGTAGAACCATATTATAAGTGCCATATGCTGAAGACATCAAAAGTAAATGTCTAGAGGCAATTGCTAAAGCCAAATGTGTATCTGTGCATCAATTTTTAGGAAATGGCAAGACTGACTGCTGAACATGATGAAGACTTTCCTGTGGCTTTTATCAATGCACTGTACTAGGGTTTTTCTTCTTTCATTTCTAAGACTTATAAATGGACTCTTATTAGTATTACCTCTTACCTGTATCTCAGGGGTTGTTCTAGGCTAACAGTATTAACAACAAACAAATTCATGAATAATTACTGAAAATATAGTGTGCCATATCTTTAAATACTGCTACTCTGGAGCTCTATTAAATTTTATCTGCTCCATTTCAACAATTTACTTATTAAAATATTTTTGCTTTGTTATTTCATGAATACTTTTCCCAGTTCTCTACTTACACAGAAATATCCTCTTCTGTTTTCCATTTAAGTGTAACTTCATCATCCTGTGACTGAAGAGTCTCATTTTCTCTGACAAACATTTAGTTTGGTGAAACAACAGCATGTGTTTCAAAATCATCAGATATCTACAAATATCTAAAATTGTGTCATCAGGTAGAATAAAGACTGAATGCTGGAACAGATATGATAATTGATTATTTACAGGCTATTGACTCTTATTCATGAAAAATATTTATTGCATTAAGGGTTCTTATTTGTGGTGACTTTTTGAAGATTTGTCCCTAGCAGAGAGCCGTGTTGCTGATACCAACAATACTAAAACGTGAACGGATACCACTGTTACAGGCTTAATTAACCTAGAGTTCGTAAGCTTTGCTGTAGTCTATGCTGAGACTAAAAGCAATCAATTCTGCTAGTTCTGGAGACAGCATCATATCAGAGTAACATGCACAAATTAGTGGTACTTCTTTAAAAGATTATGTGTATATGTGTGTATCAGTGTGTGTTGATGAGAATCATACTCAGGCCTTTTGCATGCTGGTGACACACTCTACAACTGAGCGCCACCTCCAACCTAAAGGTGATACAGGGAGAAGTCATGAGTAAAAGTACATAATCATTTATGTTAGAAGCTATACAGAGTAAGAACACATTTCTCTCCATGAAGGATGAGACTAAAATATTATTATTTTGTATAAAGTGCTGAGAGAGAGAGAGAGACAAAGAAACAGAGAGATAAATGGGGAAAGTAACAACATCACCTATCTATCTTTGCCTATCCTTGTTTATATGTTATTGAAAGTATTTTTCTTAGTATAAGTATCCAAGTTCTATTCCTTCATTTGCTCATTACTTATTATGCAAATTATGTAGACATGGTTTTAGAGCTTATATAAACAGAAATGAAAAAATGAACAAAAATTTTTGCCACTGTGGGTCAGCATTTCAATAAGGGAAACCCAATGATGAGGGGAAAAATACAATTCATTTATAGTCCATTATATGGTGAATGAAGGCAAGGACTGAAAACAAAAGGAAAAATAGTAGTCACTACACTTTTTATTAAAGAACTACAGAATGTCATCTTCCGGCCACGATGCAAATGTTCAAATCTTGAGTTCATTGCAATTACACTTGCCTACAGTGAGTTTTCACAAGGACCTTTAAACAGCCAACCATGGATGGAGGAGCAATTCAAGAGGTCCTTCTGGCCTCATTGAACTAGAAGCTGCTGAAAGATTCTGTGTAATGAAAAGTCACTGTCATCATTTAAGTAATGGCTAGTGAACCCAGAAGTCTCCAAATGCACACAGATGGTGCTGCTTAAATTCCCTGGTTTTCAAAATAGAACAAAAACAGATGAGTGAAACAGGAACTTGTATGGAAGAAAGTGACTTGATAAGGTAGGAGGGAGAAAAGGGAAAGTATGAGGTCATAACTTACCTACATGTAAGAATGCCAACAGCAGAAAAAGGCATACGAATAAACATAAATTTAACAGGACACAGGCAACATAGTAAGAACATGTAAACTCAAAGAGGTGAGAAATTTGAGTGTTTTCTATGACTCTTTAAAGAGACTATTGTGCTAAACTGAACTTTGAAAAAAAAAAGAGGAAAGGAGTGATTATATGGTGTTGTTTTACTACGGTTTTCCAGGACTCTACTGAGAATGTTCAGTTTTCTCCTAGCAGATATTCAGTATATTTACATGGAGTTATAATATATTATTTATTGAGAGATAAAAGTGAGATGAGTTAAAGTCTATTCTTACATCTTCAGTTTGTCAGTTAATAGAAATTTGTTTGCCAAACTTCTGAGTTTTGTGATATTTTTTCTATCACTGTCCACTATGGTTTAGAAATGAGAACACTTGAGTCACTTGGCATTGCCTTTTGTCAAAACTTTTTGGCTATTCTCCCTTCACATTTGTTATCTACTTATGTCTCTGAGTTTTCAGAATAGTTTGTTAATTTCTGACGAGGAGATGAGATTTTCAAAGAAATCTCCTTGAATGTTCAGACCACTTTGAGGAGTGATTACTTTAATGACATTAAGTGCTTCAATCCATTGACAACAATGCTCATCTATTTATTTAATAACTTTAGAACCATTCCCAGCAATTTAGTTATATATATATATATATATATGTGTGTGTGTGTGTGTGTGTGTGTGTGTATTTTTTAATAGCCTTTAATAAATTTATTCTAAGAATTTCAGTTTTTATAAATTATAAACAAAATTGTTTTTGTTAATTAACAACATGAATTATTCACCTCTAATCCATACAAATGCTTGTTGTAGAATGATTATAACTGTTAAATCCTGTTAAACTTGTTTATTCTACATAGATATTGGTAATAAATTCCATTGGCTCTTCAATATACATACTTAGGTATTCTGAAAATAGAGAATTTTAATTATCATTTTCTTGCTTATGAACTCTTGCTAAAACTCAAGTATGTTCTCAAAACAAGTGAGAAAGTTATACCTCTGTTGACTTTGTCCTAGTCTTGACTGAAAGCATTTCTGCCTTTTAAATAGCATGTAGTTTTTCTGTTCATTTATTTTGTGGTTAGGTGTACGCAAAAACCAATGTGCTAGAATATGTGGGTGTATGCCAGAGAACAATTTGAAGATTGTGTTTGTCCTTCATCTATTTGGGTATTGGGAATAAAACTTAGTTCATTAGTCCTGGCAGCAAGCACCCTTCCCTGCAGAGTCATGGTGCCGGTCTCAATTTCTTTTGTCATTAATACATATCAGCTGCATAACTTACTCTATATATTTAGTAACTGTGATCAGGTGGAGAAAGTTCCCTTCAATTTCCAGTCTGTGGAGTGTTATGAAAAGTCATTAGACTTGCTCCATTGCCTTTTCTGTATCTATTTAGGTAATCATAAAACTTTTTCCATTATTCTAGTAATAAATTAATAAAGTGACTTTTCATTAGTTTATTCATTTTCATTAGTTTATTAAATAATCTTACCTTGTTGGAGCAAATCTTACGTGTTCAAAGGTGACAGAACTTTCTACATCTACATTTGCTGATATTTGCGAAGAGAATTTGCACATGAGTTATAGTGGATGTTCACTTCTTAATATTTTTGCTTGATGTGTTTACATTCTATCATTACAGTTTCATCAAGTATTTTTCTGTGTTCATTATCTAGACATTTTAAAGAGTTTAGGAAGGTTTTCTATTGAATCTCTCTTAAAATATTCAGTAGAATTTTCCAGATAAGCCACAAGGGCATATCTTTTTCTGGATAGGAAGTTTTAGAATTCATAACTAGCTTCCTTAGATATTGTACATTTATACATAATTTCAAATTGCTATTTTTAATTTCTTTTTTTACTTTCAGCTATGTATGTGCTCCATTCATTTTGAAATTCTGTTCTTAGAGATGCATACACATGCTAATAATTACTGTATTTAACATCATAAAGCTCCCCAATAATAGTGTTGTTAAAGTATATTTTGAGAACTTTAAGAGATCCTATGTTATTATGTTCAATACAGGCAATTTATATGTTTTTGTTTTGTTTGTGTCATTTAATTTGAGGCGGATTTTTAAATTTTTATTCTGTTAAAACAGAATTTTATTGATATGACTTATCTTAAATTGAATATTACCCTCTGTTGTATTGAGTGATTAGCTTATCACCATTAGCTTCATGGTGATGGCACAGTATTAAGCAGTGGACAAAATCAATATAACTCTAGAGTACAGTAGAAGAAAAACAGAAACTCGGGCCCTTAGATTATGCTAACATATATTATTCATTTATTTAATATTCATTTATTTTAACAAGTATTCCACACCTGTGTCAGGTACGGTAAATGGGAAGCTAAGGATGGAAGATGAAGAAGAATTTTAAAACTATTTCCCTCCTAATTTTTCGATAAATAAACTTGTATAAAAATGTCAAGCAATTAATTAAAAACTGCTTTGCTCTAAATATTGCTTGTTTACTGTAGTATTATTACTTAAGACCTAGTTCTTTCTTTTTTCTTTTTTGTTAGTAACTTTGTTCTTTCTCATTGTTATAAATGTACACTTTGACGTGTTGTCCCTTTTCTCTATACCCTGCCCTTTTGCCTCCTGTCCTCAAATACTTTCCACGAAATTTTAGTTGTGGTTTTGTCTAGAGTTCTGCAGACAAGAATCAGGGCTCTGTGCAATTCTGAGTTTGGAAATGAGCATCATAACTGTTGGGCTCTCTAGTGACTCATCTCCTTGACTTAATCCACTCTTATAATCTAAAATCTGTCAATGAGGACAAATCAGCAGAATGTGGTCGGGCAGTATGGGTTCCTTTCCTCTCCGTGGCTCATTGTTATAACTGACTTTTCTGGGCCAATAACACTTCCTACCCAGAAAATACATCTGTGGCTTAACTGGAAAATTCTACTGAAATTTTTAAGTTAAAATTTTCATAAATTCTTCCAAATGTCTAGAGAATGAATACAGAAAAAAATATTCTTGGGTTTCCCATGTTCATTCCTAATTTAGGAGATGGTGTTTCGCAGTCTCTCTCCTTGCCCTCTGTTATTTATGCCCCCACTTTGGTAATGTTCACTAAGTCTGACAATAGTGATATAAGCCTCATCTTGGAGTAAGCCCACAGGTTTTATAGATTCTTGGCATCTTTTCAAAATAGAAGTTTTTATCTTTGTCTCTAGTCACTGTGAGGAGATACTTCACTGTTTCAGGCAGAGAAATCTTTGTGATTGCATACATAGTTATTTAGGAGTTGGCATGATACCATGTCAATTAAACTTACTTCTTGATATTCCAAGTCATTAAATTTATGCTGAAACATAATTTTTGAGAATTAACACACTTTTGATGATCATTTATAGCTAATTAATGCCTTAGAATCAACAGTGATTAAGCAATCCTTTTTTTGCAATACTTAAAATAATTATTCAGTTACAATAATTTAATAGAAATATATCTATATAGCTGTTTATCTCTAATTGGAAATAAACTTATAAAGATTATGATAAGAAAAAGTTTATATGCAGTACTCAGAAATAATGCTGAACTCCACCTTAGCTAAGAAAACTTAGTGTCTTAGTTCTACTTCACTATAAAGTGATACAGCCATGCTTAAAGATAACTTACTAGTAATCATGACAAGCATTAAAATAAAATATTTTCTGATATTTGAAAATTATTTTCTACTTTTTAAGTAAAATAGTATTGACTACGAGATATGTCTGTATTTATAGCTGATTTAGAGATCTGTTTGTCTCTTAATTGTTACTAAGGTGATTTTAGAGTTTTTCCATAAGTATTACCTAGTGAACATGGCCAACATTTGGTTTTACATAGTTCTAGGGCAAGTTGTTAAATTAAACTTGGGCCTAACTGACGAGAAGAATTCTTCTCTAATGAAACTGTGGTGCACAGTACACATTAGCATGTTAAATACTCTTAGCTGCCTCCACTAAAGAAAGCTGTCATACTCCCTTTAACTCAGAGTTTCTGAACCTATTTAGCCATACAGCTTCTATTTATTACTCATTAAAGAATGTTTTTTCTCAGTTTAAGGACAGCATGTGTTCCATGGACACATATAAGAACATCCTACTCATATTAAGTATTTTTTTATTATTTTATAATTTGAGAGATGAAAAGTCCAAATAAGTTAGAAAATAACAAAGGTGACTTGGATAGTCATTCCAAGACCTGCTAAGATATTTGAAACAATTTAAATCAACTCTTTGCTCAATCTCCTTCACCTTCTGACTCATTCTGTTTTTCTAGAGTGAAGTCTCTTTTCAACCCTAAAAAGGCTCCCTTAATTAAGATATTTAATTCCCTGCTCCTATATCCACCCTTCCTCCATCTCACCCATCCCATTCCCCCAAGCTCTCCCGAATCCTCCCCTTCTCCCTTCTCTCTACCCATCTCCCCTTACATCTACCCCCTACACCCCAGAGAATGTTTTACTGAGTGAGATAACCCAGAACCAAAAAGAGGAATGTGGTATGTACTCACTCATAAGTGGATTCTAGCCATAATTAAAGATCTTTGAGCCTATAATTTGTGATCCTAGAGAAGCTAAATAAGAAGGTGAACCCAAAGAAAATCATATAGTTATCCTCCTGGATATTGGAAGTAGACAAGATTGCCAGGCAAATCTTTGTGAGTTTTTTTATTCATTGTGCTTATGTACCTGAAGCTTACATTTATTTATGCCCTAAGAAGACCTCAGTGTTTATGTCTATATACTACCTAAACAAGAGAGTCATTTTAAGCTCACTATATATGGATACTATTTATTAGGGAAATACATAAAAATGGGGATAAGAAACAACGTGTCTAGAATGGGTAACATTATATCTTTAAAACCTGAAGACTAAAGTATGGAACTAGAAAATAATTCCTTAACTTATTCCATTAATTCTGTAAGTTAAGGAATTAATTCTATTGAGTAGCAAGGTAAAGGAAGGGAAATAGAACACAGGGACCACCACAAAGATAAGCTGTTTGCAGTCATAGTTTTGGAAGTCAGTTGATCAAATGAATACGCGGTCAAGTAATTATTTTTAACTCTCATTATTTTCTTAGTCTGTGTGTTGTAATTTAGTTGTAATATCATAAGAAGTTTATTTCATTGAAAAGGAAACTTTCTATCTCCTTTCTTCCTGATTACTTTTAGAGAACTATTTGAACAACTTCAAATGATTTTTTTTACTAACATGACCTATGAACCGAGTTTAATAATAGCAACTAATTTTTATTCTAATAAAACATACAGTTATTACTCATAGTTTGATTATAAACATTTGAACACAGAAATCCTGGTTTCCTAGAAGGTCAAGGTGAGCATTCATGGAAACTATATGGAATTCATGTTTCTGTTTGAAGAGTAAAACCGTATTGTAGGATGGAACCACAGAATATGTTACTCAAATAAAAATAAAACATAAGACATCCATAGAAGCTCATCTTGCTGAAGCAGTGTAGCAGGAGTGCTGGACAGAATCACCTGATTGAGATTCACAAATGTGAGTCACACAGAACCACAGAAAAAGTAATTGATTTTTCTGGCATTATCACTACTATAGTTCATTTTAAGTTGGTCACTGTGTAAAAGAGTTGTTAATAGAGAAACACCTTGTAAAGATAAGAATGTTGAAAAGTATGGATTTACAGAGGAAAGGAAACTGACTTATTCATAAAAAATAGTTGTGGAAGTTTTCTAGTACTGAGCTAGAACCATCACAAGCTTTACAAACCCTGTATTACATAGTGTTAGAAAAGCGAGGCTTAGTTTTCTCTCTGGGGACTTAGCTTTGTGCAATATCTAACCTGTTCTTTCCCCAGGGCCTGAGATGTTGGATTACTTCTAACCTGAGTTCATTTTCTACTGAAATGACCATCTTAGGCAGTACTTAGTCCTGGTTCCATCTGATGGTAGCCACAAAGTCTCTTCTAATTTTTGCATGAGGATACCTTGAAAGGCCATACTCAAAACCCTAAACATGAACCCATGGAGAACACTAAAACCAAGAGTTTGAGATGTTTTGTTTTGCTTGTTTTGTTTGAGGTTTTTGTTTATTTTTATTGTGTGTATGGATGCTTTTTCTACAGGTCTGTCTGAGTACCACTTGTTTTCCACTTGTTTGCTGGGAAAGGCCAGAAGAGAGCTCTCATTCCCAAGAACTATATTACAGACAGTTGTGATAGGCTGTCTGGGTGCCAGAAACCAAACCTGGATCCTTCGGAAGAGTAACAAATGCATGTAACTGCTAAGATGACTTCTCTCCAGTGTTTCTCCCCCCACTCTTTCAATGGATTCCACTTCTGACAATAGAAACTTCTTTGTCGCTACTTTATTTTCCTGAAAAGTAGCTCATTTTCTTCTGCAAGTGATAGACCTTCCTTACCTTCACACCAAAAAGATCCGAGGGGTTTGGGATGATTGATTTTACCTCAGTCAATCAACAATTCAACTATTTCTGAGCTCACGACAGAGGATTGATCCCTGCTATAGTTGGTAGACACATAGTTGATATCAATAGGATAAAGAGAGGCACAAGGAAATTACCAGGTAATACATAAAAATTCCAAATGAAAATTCAAACCCTTTGGCTGTGTATTGTCCCTCTGACTATGGAGGCCCCTTCACTGACCAATAAGTTTATGACAACTGTCAATAAGCATTTTCACTTTGCACTGTGTCCACTGTTCATGGCATGCATTTTCTCCGTATTTTAATTATTTAACTATATGAACAAGCCACCTGAGAGTAGGTATCGAATGCTAAGAAGAAAATCACTTTTCTCTCCACTATCAGGGAGTCTGTGAACATAGGCTACTTACAAGATTGACCACAACATGGCATTTGGTGCCACAAAGCCTAATCTGGTCTGTGTAACAGTAAAGGGAATGAAATCTCCAGTATGATGCTGTGATTGAGAGGGAACAGCAGTGTGAACTGGGGAGTCTGCCTGTCACATTAGGAAACAAATCCTTTTTACACGTGTTTATTAAAAAAAAAACGAGGAAATAGAAAGGTAGATTTTTGTGAAACAAAGAGAATGGAAATATATGTTATTCAAAGAAGATGATGGGTAATATAGGCTTTGTAAATGTAAGTGCATTTCATCTCTAACCTAAAGAGTTGTATTTAAATCTGGCATCATCTTTTCTTTTTAAAAGATTATATATTTCCTTTAAGTTCTAAATGTATTGACTGTAGTAAATATTCAAGTATAGATATTGACTATTCATATTCAACATTTTTGTGGTATTTTGAATATATTATTTATAATAATTACTGGGACTTTTAATCTAATTGATATAGGCACAGTACATATTTACATACCATGCTTTCTTAATACTCTCATTACTTGTCAAAATATTTCCTTGACTCTATGCTCTTAAGTAACATTTCCTTAGGACAGTAACTTTAAAGAAATCTCATGATTACATAGCTCTTCATTCTTTGATATTAAAATCTCCAATGTAAAAATGCTTTTCTTAGGGACCTGGAAGCCATCCTTTAAACTTTGATGAAAGGAGGTATCACCTCAGGATGCCAGTTTTCATGTTATGTTGAAAACCTGATTTCACTGACCAGTTTACACACACACACACACACACATATGCATGCACATGCATACACTCATGCATGCACACACACACACACACAGACACAGAGAGAGAGAGAGAGAGAGAGAGAGAGAGAGAGAGAGAGAGTTGGGGGGGAGGGAGAGGGAGAGCTTGGTCACATCACTATCCTCCCACCTAAGTGGCTCAGTAATTATGGAATGTTCACATCTGTGTTTACCAGATCTCTCTGGAACTAGGTACAACATCAAACCTTATGATTCTCTTAGCAGTAATGTTAATACCATATCCTTTAATATGTTTTTAAAAATTGTCACAATTTCTCTTGTGAAAATCATTGCTTGTATATAAGATGGCTATCTCCTAAATCTTGTTGTTTACATTTTTACTCCCATAAAAGATACATTATGATTATATACATCTACCCCAGCTTGATAGCAAAATTATCTATGGCATTTTCAAATATCTCTTGCTTTTATGTGGTGGGTGAATAAAAGCAGAGCTCTCTAAGCAGAAAAGTATAAGAAGGACTTCCAGGCAGAGATCTGAACTCTGGAAAGGAATCATCTTGCCCACAGTCAGGAGGCAGAGACAGAGGTGGATATCGATATTTTGCACGTGAGTGTACCTGTGTGTGTCTCTCTGAGTGCGTATTTGAATGTATATGCATTCACAAATGTTACATGTGTTATCCATGTTTGTGCGACTATATGCTTCACTGTGTGTGTTTTGGAATGAAGAAGTGGATGTTAAGGGTCTTCTGGAACTATGCACCTCATTTAGGGAACAACTGAAATGCACAGATAATACAACTGAAATACAACTGAAATACACAAACTAGCTGTGAGCATTCTGTATGCCCCTCTATGTCTTCCTCTGAGAGACTTCAAGCATATGCCATCACACCCAGCTTTTTACTCTTGGCATGGTGCTTTCATTGTGTGCATGACAAACACTTTACCTGCTAAACGCCTCCTTTTTTTATTTATTCCCAGCTGACAGAACATGGAATTGTGCTGCCCAAACTTAAGGGGAATCTTTCACTTTCGTTATCTAGGTCCATAAACCATTTTATAAATATGCCTAAAGGTTTATCTATTGAGTGATTCTAGGTCCTGTCAAGTTGCCAATATTAACTGTCACTGCCGATAAACATGCATATTAAGTCTAGCTATTTGTATTTATTAAAGCTTGATATATAAACTAAAACTAATTGATGTTCTGGTTTTCAAATAAATAGTAGGAAATCATGGCATGGCATTTACTAATCTCTTTGTATACCTAGTACATGATAGGAACATGTAAATTATTTTCCAAGGTTGTCTGACACTTTTCGTTGAGTTACTTCTGTATGTCTTTAGAAAAACAACAGAATAAACAGATGGTATGGAATCCCTCTGACTCAGGAATATAAGGCAGGAAAATCTTAAATCCAAGGCTTTTCAGAGCTATAATGACAGTCAAATTAAGCTTTGAAATCTTAAGGTGATCCTACCTCAAAATAAAAATGGATTGAAGATGTAGCTCATTGGTAGATCACTCACTGAGCACAAGCAAGGTCAGGGTTGGAGGGGAAAATGAGGGAAGAGGGAAGAAAGGAGGATAAAATAAAATGTCCTTCACTGTCTACCAGCCTCAGGCCAAGCCAGTGAAGAAGAACTCACCAGAAGACAATGAAACTTTACTTCTAATGCTCTCAAGCAGAAATAAAGAATCTTCACCTGGAGAGTGAAATATACCCTAGAATACTAGCATTCTGATTACTTTTCAAATGAATTCAAAGGGTATTTGTTGGGTAAAAATGTTAGAACGTTCTTTCAAACGTAGCCCCAAATCTCCTGTCAAGGAAGGATTTTGTAACATTCCATTTTCTTGTTGACTCACCGCTGTCATAAGGCTCAGTCCTTGCCTGTCTGCAGCATATGTCATGATATATCTATTGTAAGGATTCAAATTTTCTTGCTTTTCATTACCCTGAAAACACCATACATGCTAGGAATATTGTTACTCTCTATTCCTTGTGTTCTACATTTTGCCTGATGTGAAGTCATTTAAATAAAAGTAGAACTCATTATCAAAGTAGTAAGTTAAAGTATACAGAACACAGAATGACTAAGCTACAAAACTCACTGGAAAAATATGTAAGAGAAACAAAATATTCAGCCAAAAGTTTCGGGTTGATGTCCACTTACAAATATCATTAGGTTTATCAAAGTAAGGCTTCCTCTTTCTGTGTATTCACACCCAATTCTCACTTCTTCCTTACATTAGGTCACAGAAACAAAGTTGAAGGGTCAAGTGTTTTTGTCTCAGGGCACATTCTCCAAACAAAACAATATCTTCTGTTTGCCTGTAGACTTGACTTGCCCTAAGTGCCCCCATGCCTTGATGATTACAAAACTGTGTTGGCAGTGAATACTTTGAAAGAGTTGTAGTGTATCTGAGATGTCCAGATCATTCTTTGGTGAATATATTAAAGAATGTAAATGTCCATAGTAAAAGAATTCAAGTATATCATATGACTCTAAAAGATTTGTTGAGACAAGCGATTTAGTAATGCTGCTAACTTACGCATTCTGTGTAAGTCAGAGCCAGATATAGTGAATATGTATTGATGCAAAGCTCAGCTCATGAACTTAAAACCATGAGACACAGACTCATAATTTATTAAAAGCCATCATGTTCCAGGAAATATGATGACTAATCCACTCTCCAAACGCCTGAGAATGAAATGCTATGCTTTTGCAGCAGACAGACTTCTGCTGAATCCACATGACGGCTCCTCATGTATATTTAATAGCAAAGCTGGTTGTTTCATGCAGACATTCTCTGAACAGAGATAAAATGAATAGAGCGGTATCAGAAATGAAAGATAGCTGTCTCACAGAGCTTACTACAGAGAGATCTAAAATCATAAGGGAAGAATGGGATTCAATGAAGGCATCAAATCAAGTCAGAGACAACACAAGAGCAAGTTCAGAACGTTTGATAGATATTGAAGATAAAAATTCAGAATAACTTTTACCTTAGTGAAAGAATTTCTTGCTTTGTGAGGCATGAGTGGCTGTTTTTCCTCTAACTTTAGAAGACCCAGAGAAAGAGGTGGAGTTCTAATGCAAAAAGACAAAGTCTAGGACAGAATAGAGAGCACACTTCCAAAGGTGACTCATGTGACACAATCTATTCACCTGTTCATTGTTTTATATAATTCTGTTTGCCGTTGTATCTTATACCCTCAACTGAGAGTGCCTTCCAGAGAGAAGGTTAATAAGATACTAAGGGCAGATCTAGTAAAAGCCTATCAAGAAGTTCTCCTGTAAAATCTTGTCTTGGAAAAGGAAAATTTTGTCATAAAGAATTTTTTATTTAGACCTGGATGGAAAGGGGAGGACTTTGGACTTCCCACGGGGCAGGGAACCCTGACTGCTCTTAGGACTAGAGAGGGCGGGGGGTGGGGAGGGGAGGAAAAAGGGAGGCAGGAGGCGGTGGAAATTTTTAATAAATAAATAAAAATAATAAAAATAAAAAACAAAGATACCAAGAAAAAAATTATTAATGACAACTATCACAGTTCAAAAGCATCAGAAGTTGCCTCCAAAGTGATTTAAAAGTCCACTGTTTAATTCACATCTGTATAATTCTGTTTTGATGGCACTTGTTCTTATGGGAAGACTATTATGTATCAATGTTCACAGAGTCTTGGAAGGTAAGTGTAGGGTTTTCAGAGACCTTAGTGGTCTGAATCAGTCTTAATTAGGCAAAGAAGGGAACTCTGAGATATGCACAGCTGTTGCACTGACTGGCTTTCAGAATGCAAGCGTTTGCTAAGAAGGTTGGCTGCACAGCTGCAGAAGGATCTCTTGCCGAGGTGCTGCCTGGCTTTAAAGCAAAGCTTCCTGAGCCTTGGCCTGTACACCGTTCTGTTTTAGTGTTTTACTGCCACGGCATTCATGCATGAAAATGGATGCTGCAAAGGAAGTTAGAATTCTGAAAAGATGAAAAATTAAAATTGTTTTCCAAAGATAAGGATAGATCTTGAAAAATAGCAAAAACTGAACCTTTAAATTCCAAGGTAAGTATCTGCAAACACAAAAATGTGAAGCTTTCATGAGACAGGTTGTTAATTTGCATCTGGAAGTCCAAAAATTTAATAGAAAATTATCATAAAGACTTCTTAAACTTAGATACACTCAGAATATAATGCTTAACTCTCTTCCAGTATGAATAAAGTTGTATCTCTGGCTGTTTTATATAAGCAATGGTCAGAAGATCATCAAATAAGTAACTATACATTAGACCAACACAACACATACCCATTAAGTCTAACTTGAAAATATATATGCAAACTAGGCATGGTAGTGAACACCTATCATCCTAGAACTAAAAAGACAACATCAGAAATGTCTTAAATTTCAAACAAATCTGAGAAATAAAGAAGACTACATCTAATACCAACAAGGGCTGGACGCAGATCTAAGGGGTAGGGCTGGCTGGGTGCAGAGGGCTGGGGAAGGGCTGTTGCCTAGCATGTGCCAATGTCTGATTCCAAAGCCCAGCACTATAAATGAGTAAACCAATTAAAACTAAATGAAATGAAATTAACTCTACCGTGATTTATTACATGAGTTGCTTCTGAATGAAAATTATAATATAAGAATTAAAAGATCCATTCTTTATGTGAAGAGAATCTGGGTACAAAATTAGAGCTTACAAACAGATTTATAGGATTGATAAAAAGTCTAAGTGCTTCCAAAAAGTAAATGAATTTATACAGTTTAACTTTTGAATTATACTAGGAGAAATAGAATAGATTGTATTGGATCGATGAGGGCACTGAAACTAGAGGACTAAATGAATATGGGACAGGAAAAATGAGACAAAGGAGGAATATGAGAAAGAAAGGCTAACTCTGTGTGCCATTTGAGGGGTTATATGGAAATTTAAGACAGTACCTAGACAATGTATGCTGCAAAGGGTATTTGTTACTCTCCACAAACTGAAGGAAAACCTAATTACTGAAGACAACATCTGCACAATTCATTGAAAACAAAGAATTTGAGCTTGTTCTATATGCAGCCTTCACCCCTAGTGTTCACTGTTTTCATACTAGAAAGTACTCTACATGCTACCAAAGAAGAAATATAAACACAGCCCAGGTACAAATCCTGTGTAAAATACCCGACAACTTACCAAATGACCTCCTGCCTCCAAAATACACTGGTGCAATGGTGGCTCAAAGCTGGCGGTAGTAACCAACCAATATCAAAAGTTTTGATTTAAGGCCACATCCATGAGATGGAATCAACTCTGCTGGGTTAATCAAGAACCTGAGAACAAGTGGCTCATGGACCTACTACTGTTCTACAAACAGAACATAGCAATAAAATGACTACCAATGGCATTCTGCTATACTTATCAATCTGTTACTTATAATAAAAGATAAGACAAACACTAAAGACTGAAAGAGGCGTAGAATAAAACTTTGAGAAGGGAAATGGGGTCACAATTAATATGTTGACAACTGTGTGGACCTGTGAGTAGACCAGAAAAATTTAATCAGATATAAATAGACACGGTGGGAACCCAGTCCTTGTGCTATAAGACAATAAGTCCTGCACGCGGATGAGGTAGAAGGATCATAATTTGGAGGCCAGGAAAGCCTGAAATATATACCAACCCTTTTCTAAAAACTATGGAAAAGAAAGAAGAGATGGAAGAAATGATGAAGAAAAAGAGAAATTGGAAAAAAAGAAGAGGGTGAGAAGAGGAGAGAGAGAAAAAGAGATGTAGAGAGATATTTCTCTTGTGTGGTTTGAAGCAGAACTCTGGCACCAGGAGAATCTTGTTCTACCCTCAGACGCAATGGATTAGATAGTTTTTTTTTTTGACAGTTGAAGAAAAGAGAAAATAAATGGTTATATGTTCTGTCTTAAAAGTGGAAATTATAACCCGGGAACTGTGTTCTTTAATTTTATATTTACACTATATATCAGAACATAACAAGTATGAGTCATACAAAAATGTTGTAAAGTGAAACAAAATTGGTTTGTTTTGTAATTGGAAAAATAGACACATCAAATAATTTAAGTTTGACATTTTAATATTACCTTTTCAGCAATTTGTAAAGGAACTAAAATATAAAAATCATCAGCATTATCATAGATTAAATGATATAATAAAAAATCTATAGACCTTTTCAACTATAAGCAGAAAAATCATTAATTTAACTGAATATCCACTAACATAAAATCAATTCGGTTTATACAACAAAATAAAAAAATAAAGGTATTGTTGTCATACATGTTATATTTTTAAATGCTGATAAAGTAAAACTAAAAAACAATGACAGAATGATAGCAGAAATATCTGAAAATACATAGAACTGTAAAGAATATATTCTAGATAATTCAAAGCCTTAGTAGAAAATCTCAAAGAAATTAAAAAATATAGTAGACTGAATGAAAATGAAGCTATATCTACATGGTGACCAAAAGATGACAAAGAAGAGACACTGTCATTCAATAACTGAAGCTCCCTCACCATTTAAGAAGCAATAAGAAATCAATTTGTGCCCTCAAGAAATGGCTCAAAAAAGACAATTGATCAAAGTAAAAAATAAAATTATTACCAAAAACTAGTGAAATAGTGGAAATTGGGGGTTATAATATAATGTTATCTACACAAAAAAATACTTTGATCTCTTCCTTACTATTTTGCATCACCTTTGTCTCCTTCAGCTGTCTTGTTCTTCTAAGACTTGTACTATTTTGAATACATATGAGAAGTGTATAACCTTACCTCGCTCCCAATTTTAGTGGAATTGCTTTGTATTTCTCTCAGTTGCTACAAATTGCCTTTAGAATGTTGAGGATTGTCCCTTGTATTCCTAATCTCTCTAGGAATTTCCTCATGAAATGTGTTGGGTTGTGTTCAAGACACTTTTGGTATTGAGATGACCATACAATTTTTGCTTTTCAGACCATTTATATGGATGACATTTATCAACTTAATAGCTAAGTAATAATCCATTGTATAAATATTTTTCTTATTCATTCATCTGTTGAGGGATATCTAGGTTGTTTCCAATTTCTGGTTATTGTGAACTGAATAACATTGAGCATTGTTGAGTAAAAGTCTCTGGTGTAGGATGAAGTACCTTTGGGGTATATGGGATATAGAGCTGAATTTTGTAGTAGATTCATCCCTATGTTCTTCAGGTATCACCACATTGGTTTCCATGGTGGCTGTACATTTTGCATTCTGCCTGTCATGGCTTGGTAGTTAGTTATAATCTGCTCTCATTCTGTAGGTTGCTGCTTTGTCTTAATGACGGCGACCTTCCTTATAAAAAGAAACAGGTGTTCATAAATGTTCTGATTCATCTTTGGGTCTTTAATTCTATTCCAAAATATGTTAGTACAGGAAATTTTAAGCTCTGCTAGATTTCTGTGTTTCTGCATAAAACTGAAAATTACTCTTTCAAAATCTGTGAAGAATTGTATTGAAATTTTGTGGGGATTGTATTGAATTTGTAGACTGTTTGGGGTGGATGGTCATTTTTATTGTTTTAATCCTACTGATTCTCCCCAAATCATGGGAGATCTATCTGTCAATATCTTCTCCAATTCTTTTTATTTCTGTTTTCCTTTTGTTTCTATTTTGGTAATTCAACCCTGAGTTTGATTATTTCTTGTTGTCTACATGTTTTTGTTGTGGTTTATTCTTTTTTATTTTTTCAAGAACCATGATTCTCAACCTGTGGATTGTAATCCCTTTCAGGGTCAAACAACCCTATCACAGAGGTCACCTATCAGAAAACACAAGTGTTTACAATACAAATCATACCAGTAGCAAAATTATAGTTATGAAGTAGCAGCAAAAATTAATTTTATGCTTGGGGGCCAGCACAGCATGAAGAACTGTACTGAATTAAAGGATCGCATCATTAGGAAGACTGAGAACCACTGCTCCAGAGCTTTCAGCTGTGCCTTTTCATTGCTGACAGGAGATCACTCTAATTTTCTGTTTGCAGGCACTTCATGCTATGAACTTTCCTCTTAGAAACACATGCATTGTTCCCATAAGTTTGGGTTTGTTGTGTATCATTTCATTCAATCCCAGACAGTCTTGAATTTCTTTTTTAATTTCTCACTTTTAATTCAGTAGAGATTTGCTCAGTTTCCACGAGTTTGTAAGCTTTCTCTGGTTTCTGCTGTAGATTTCTAAGCTTAATACATGGTGTTTGGAGGGGATGGATAATATTATATTAGTTCTCTTGTTTCTGTTGGGACTTGTTTTCTTTTGTCACTTTTGAAGAAAACTCTATGAGATCTTGTGAAGATCTCATATTTTTTGTTTTAGGTGACATGGTCTGGAATTATCTGTTGGATTGTCTTGATGACTTTACTGTTGGTGAGTGTGAGCTACTGAAGTCTCTCACTGGCAGTATGTAAGGGTTAATAGGTGATTTAAATTGTTGTAGAATTTCTTTTACAAACTTGGCTGCCCTTATGTTTGGGATACATAAGTGAAGAACATCCTCATGGTGGATTTTTCCTTTGATGGGTGTGAAGTATCCTTCTGTATCTATTCTGATTAGTTATAGTCTGGTCTATTTTTCCAATTGTTATAATGGTTACACTAACTTGTTTCTTATGTCCATTTTCTTGCAATAATTTTTCTGACCCAATCCTTTACCATGAACTGATGTCTGTTCTTGTTGTTAAGGTATGTGTCTTGTATGAAGCAGAAGGATAATTACTGTTTACACATATATTCAGTTAGTAAATGCCTTTTATAAGGAAATTGCAAACATTGATTTTAAAAGATATCAATGAAAAATATTTATTGATTCTTATTAGGTTGTTGTTCATTGTGTTGGTGGTGGTGCTGGTCATAGTGGTGGTGGCATGTGTGCTTGTGTGTGTGTGTGTGTGTGTGTGTGTGTGTGTGTGTGTGTGTTTGTATGTGTGGGTCTGCATTTCTCATCTTATTATTTGCTCTTATGAGACGATTTAATCTTTGTGTTTGCTTAGGTACAGTCAAATTTCAGTTGGAGCTTTCCTTATATCACCTTCTATAGGGTTAGGTTTATAAAAAGAAATTACTTAAATTTTATTTTATCAAGAAATGTCTTATTTTCTCTACTGATCGTGGTTGGAAATTTTATTGGGTTTAGCAGTCTTGGATGGTGTCTTTTGTCATATCTAGTTGGTACAACATGTGTCCTAGCCCTTCTAGCTGTTAGAATCTCCACTGAGAAATCAGGTGCTATTCTAACAGTTCTGCCTTTATATCACTTTGTATTTTTTTGCATCTTTTAATATTCTTTTTTGGTCTGTATGCTTAGTACATTGATTATTGTGTGTTTAGTAGAATTTCTTTCATGGTCTAGTCTATCTTGTGTTCTGTTAATACTTGAATCTTTATAGATATCTCTTTCTTTAAGTTAAGAAATTTTTCTTTTTATTTACTTTGTTTTTTTTTCTGTGTCTTTGATTGGGTTTCTTCTTCTTCATTTGTTCCTAGCATTCTTAGATTTGGTTTATTCATGGCATCCCATTTTTATGAATGTTTTGTACCAGGATTTTTAAGACATTTGTAGACTTAAAATTTTCATTGACTGAAATATCATCTATTTCTTCTATTGTATTCTCATTCCTGAAATTTTCTCTTTCATCTCTTAGATTCTGTTGGTGAGACTTGCTTCTGAAGTTTCTGTTCTAGTTCCTAAATTTTTGATTTCTAGATTTCCGTCAGTTAGAGTGTGGTGGGCGCGGTCGATCGATAATTAACCAGGCCAACTCAATTCATAAAGATTTAGCTTTTAATAAAAGGGGAAAACTTACACGACCAGAGATCCCACGAACACCAGATGAGCAGGGAACCAGAGAGAGGAAGTGGCAAAGCACTTCAATCTTTTATTTGGTTTGTGTGGCCCCAGGGGGACACACCTTAAGCAGAATGTGATTGGCTGAGATTCCCCATCATTAGAGATTTCTCTATTGAATGTATTTCCATTTCAATTCTTTAACAGTTTTATTAACTTCCTTCCATGGTTTGTTTGTGGTTTTATTAAGGAATTTATTCATTTTTTTCTTTAATAACCTCATTTTCATAAAAGCCATTTTAAGGTCTTTGTCTTATATACTTTTTGTGATTTTCATGGCCTGCACTGATATAGTGGTTGGGCTTTCATATTGTCATGGCTGTTGTTTATTTGCTTTTTTGGCTGGTAGCTAATGCATCTGTGTTTGTGATGACTATAACTCTAAGTACTAATATCTGGTCTTGTCTTTGTTGCATATGTGTTTGGTGGCTTAGTTTCTATTAATCTCTCTGCCTCTTAGGATTGTATGGTGGTTATGTGTTTCACATAAAGAATTCTTCTGTTATCCTACTTGGTGTGCTCACTGGGGGTTCTTGGTAAGTGTTTCTAGCTTTTCTAAGGTAGCACTTGAAAATGAGAATGGGCTGGGAATCAGGAATGAGTGGTTCCACATAAGGGAAGAAAGCAAAAGGCTACAAAAAGAAATATAGATGTAACATGATGAGCTACCAAGAGACTGAAGCATGTGAGACTGAAAATACAATTGGTATAAATAAAAAATTGAATTCTCAGTTTGTATAATGTCAGATTTTCACTGTCTTTCATAAAATGGGTCTGTGTTTTTAATGTTCTTAGGATACAAATTTGTAGCCCTTGTGATTTCTCCTCTGCATTCCACAGATAAGCCCATCAGATATAATCAATATAACTGCAAGTCTGATAAAATATTATATGCTGCTAAATATATAAAATACTCAACAGCTAAAAAATTTGAATCAGAAAAGGACAGTGCAAGGTACATTGTGGACCACTAGCCATGAACAAAGGAATAGATGATTTAGAAGATTTTCCAATCCATCTTATTTGAATAAGGCAAAATTTTATTGTTTGGCTCTAAACATATCACCCAAAACTTAGTATTTTGGGCAAGAGCAAATGATTAATCTTGCATCTCTATTGAAAATAGCAGCAGTTAAGTCAAACTCATTTAGTCACCACTTTTGAGGTCTAGAATGACCTTGCAATTTAACTAAAGCACAAAGCATAATTTCTCAATTCAAGATCATTGCTAAGTTAAATTTGGTACTTAAAGAAAGAACCTATTCAGTTCTAATAAAACTGGAAAAGTAGTAGAAGACGAGACAAGGAAGAATTGCTTAAGTCTTTGAAATAATGTGTAACTGTTCTACTTAGTGGGTGTGTATTTCATTCAATACCCATATCTGGAGTTTCACTTTGCAACATCTTAGAATCCATCCCCAGAACTATTTACTGTGGATATATTTATTGCAATGACACTAATTTACGAGGCCATATATAAGCATTTTCTCATAGTCCTCTCCAACTCCTGATATAGGACTAATTTAAATGACAAAAATCTAAAGTGGGACTGTGCCATATTTCTAGTTTCTTGAACATAAAATTTTGTTCTGCTTATCAGAGATAAGATGACACAGAATGCTTCTTCATTTAGTGCTCAGTAAACTATCCATACTCTCTGACAGGCCTAAGTCTGAGCATTTCAGGATGGTAGGATATATTACATTCTATCCATGTCAATAGACTTTATACAATAGATGCACTTATATAAATTTGGCATGAGTATTACTGTTTCTCCATTTTTTTGATATCTACTGAATTATAACATCTGGAAGCACCTGAGATATTTCTTTTTCAAATGTTCCTATTATGTTTGGTCTATAGAATTACAATGAAAATTTCTAAAGTGTCACAATATTAAATAACCAAGAGTAATGGTAATCAAAAGTTGAACATCTTTAAATCTGTTTTGTACTCATATACCTAATGCAATTCCACCAGACACTCTATAGAACAAAAGACTGACATTTTAGTTTTCACCAACTTTTCCTCAATGTCATAATATTCAAAGCATGTCAATACTCACTCATATTTATTTTCTACAATTAAAACACTAAGCTTGTGATGACTAATCTTCATTGTCAATTTGATAGGATTGAGATTCATCATAGAAGTTCACTTTTGAGAGTCTGTATGAAGGTAATTCCAGAACAAATTAACAAACAGGAAAAATAGATGCAAATCTTTTGTGACTGAAACTTTATGTTATGTTGTAATTTTGTACTGAATATAAAAGGAGAAAGGGAGCTGAACACAGGCACTGGTCTTCCTCTTCCTCATTGTAAACACTGTGTGACCAACTGCCTCAGTTTCCTGCTGTCATGATAGACTAAATATCAATATTTAATACAATTTTTTTTCTTACTTGAATTGTTTTGGTCAGGTGTTTTGTTAAAATAGCATACAAGTAGCTAAAATACATAAGTTGAATCTTGACTTTTCCAGGGACTGGTTATGAGACATTGACAAAATAACTACCTGCTTTGCTTTTCTTGTCTTCTCTAAGGTAGAAATTATTGTATTATACACTTCCAAAGATTTAGAGAAATTAATTTTTTTACATGAAGAACTTAATAATCCTATAATTACATTTTATAATTTTTTAAACTTATTTTTAATTTTGATAATCCATTATCACTTTTATTCTCACAGTCTCTTGTTAGCTCATGTTATGACTATCTACCCATTAAAATGGTTCTATGGTTGCTGTATGCCTTTTATGGCCATCTAGTCTTCATCTCACATTGTTTACAAAATGAGTCCACAAAATATTAACTACGAGGCATGGCTTGCCTAACAACATAGTAAATTGCCATAGCATTCAGGAGCATCATTAGTCAGTCCCAGTCAGTGTGAAATACTGTAAATACTGACGCTCTTCAAACTCAAATAGGTTGCTATGCACCATGCATACCTTTCAATTTTAGATTTCACGATTAACGATTAGCATAGTTTTCAATTCTTTAATTCACTTATGTTGAAGGGATCTGATCCAACTGTTACAGTAGATAAACTTGTCTTACCTCTGGTTATGTAGTTAACCGCTTATGACAAGTGGAGACTCCTTTTCTGTGCTTCCTAGAATTGGGAAATATAAATTGTATATTTATTGTTGGGAGTATAAATTTTGTATTTATATATATAACTTCATGAATGCATATATATGATCCTCCTGTGTATGACTCCATATTCCATTATGTCCATTAGTATAGGAGCAAAATTTATGTTTTCGGTGAACGTTAACACAGATTAAATGGGTGGATACACAGAAATTTACATCCAAATAAACATAGGAATAATAATAAAAAGAATGCTCAATTTGCTGTTGTCCCTGAAGTTCTAGGTAGTATTAGGTTATTGTATTTTCTACATAGCCTCTAAAATTTGAAGGGCTAAATAATCGCTTCTTGACACTCTACTCTTATAACATTTGTCTTCTTTATGTCTCAGCCACATCAAATATTAAAGTATTTTCTAAAGTCTAAATTACCCTTTTTCTTGTCTTATCTATTCTGTGACATCTGGACATATTTCTTTATTTCTTTCCTTTCTTTTTCCCCCATTGGAAGAGGAAATACTTTTTTATTGAAATATTAAAGTTTCCCCTCCCCAACACCTTCCAGATCCTACTCACTTCTCCATCCACTTAAATCTAGATTCATTCTTTCTTTCTCTCATAATAATATTCTCTCAGAATAAAAAGCAGGAATCTAAAATTATGAGGATTGATTATGATGATTATCATGTTGAGGAGGAGGAAAGAAAAAAGAAGAAAGGAGGAGGAGGAAGAAATAAAAAGAAATGGATCAGAACAGAAAATGAAAATAGCCAAAGAAAAATCACAAGAAACATATCCAGACACATACTCTCTCACATAGAAAAAAAATTCAAAAAAATTTAAAACATAAACAGCAATAAATAAGCAAAATATCTGTAGGGTGAAAAAAAAATACCCAGACAAAACATGATGAATCACAATGCTTCAGAAAATGCCATTGAGTCTATTTTGTGTTGGCCGTCCGAGCATAGAGCCTGATCTTAAAGGTGGGTTATATACTTAGTGAGACTTTTTTGGGAAAAAAAAACTAGTTTTTCCTTTGAGAGATGTCATCAATTGATGATAACTTCTCAGTTATGGGCATGTGGTTGTTTTCCCTTCCACTCCCAGTACTAGGATCCCTGTGCCTGAGACTTGTACAGGCTTCCACTCTTCTTATGAGTTCATGTCTGCATCAGTCCTGTTGTGTCTAGAAGGCCTGTTTTCTTAGTGTCTTCCTTTCCCATGACAGTCTTTCTACCTCCTCTTCCATAGAGTTTCCTGAACAGATTGTAGCTGTGACCCTACAAGAAAATCAACCTTAGAGTTTAGGACCAGGCAGGATCCATACATTGTTGTGAAGTTGGCCTTTATTTTCTCTGTGTTCCTAATACATACGGTAATTGTGGCCTCAGTGACCAGAATGTGAATATCACTCATAAAGCATGTTGGTCCCTATAACTCTACCATATTTATTACCCAACTCAAATATGGAGTTTGTAATTTTATTTTCTTTCACTCAAAGTTTCTTTATTTTATATTTGAAAGTGTTTCTCAGCTAAAGGCTTTAAATATTCTTAGTTATTTTTTCACTACTGCCATCCCTGTATCTATTCTAAAGAAAACAAGCAAACAAACAAAATCATTCTTTAAAAAACATATCCTGTAAGAATTACTGTGCTAGTATGTGGAATGCACTTTCTTACCTCACTCTTAACAACATACATTCCCCAAACACTCAAAATGAATTTTAAACATTGATGCACATCATTTCACATTTTTTATCAAGGTGCTCAATAACTTACAGTTATACCTTGAAACAGTCCAAATTTCTAAACTTAAAGCTCACAGGAAAATTCTGAGAGACAATGTCAAATAGCTCAATAAATTCACTTGCTGAATAACAAACTTGTGCATTGTCTAAGAGCCAGTTTTATAAATTATATCCTTCCAAATTGGTTCATTTTCTAGAATGTCTAGGACAGGTGAGGGCAAGAAAAATCCAATGGATTGTACCAACATATAGCCAGAAAGATTGTCAAGCATTAGATCCTATGTCTAGGGCATTCTTAGAGCACAATTAACAACTGCATCCCTTTGTTTTCCAAAACCTAGATTGCCTGGCTCACCTTCAGATTCTATGTCTATAAGTTCCTCTGATACTCCACTATGCTGATTCCATTGTTTCTATGATATTAATCCTATTTTGTCTCAAGATTTCTATCTGTTGTTACTTTGTGCTTAATGATCTTTCTTTTGATGTTTGAAGTCTACACTTATCCTTCATTCAAGTAAAAGGTCAAGGTTATAATATCGTATCTTCAAAGATGGTTTTCAGGTATCTCATCTAAACTAGCATTCATAGCAGGTATGAGAGAGAGAGAGAAAGAAAGAGCTGTGAACTTCTCACTGCCTAAATATCATACTACTTGCTCATTAATTTTATCATCAAGCTTACAAGATGACAAACTCAATTTCAAAACAGAGTTGATTTTGATTTTCAGTGTGTCTCATAGCTAGAAACATGCTTGGCACATTTATATTTTCAATATATTATTGTACCTGTCCTTGTACTTAATGGCAATTTAAAACTAAAGCACTACCTTTTAGTCTTATATATTGAATCAGTCTCTTATCATTTTTAACATTTGCTTCTTGAAACTCAGTTTTCTTTTTGGTTAATGACTAAGTAATTCTGATTCTAAATGTTTCAATTAATCAAAATGTTAAGCCAGTGCACTCAAAACCCATGGAACTAGCTTGCTCCATGGGTGGTAATAAGGCATGTTGGAAATATGAAAAACTTCTGTGTGCCTATCTCTTGATGGAAGAGAAAGAAGAGCCAAAGGCATATGAGTTGTTCAAAACTGCCATGAAAACAAGAAGTTGTGTGTGTGTGTATGTGTTTGTGTGTATGTGTGTGTGTATGTGTGTGTATGTGTGTGTGTGTGTGTGTGTGTGTGTGTGTGTATGACAGAGAGAGGGAGAGAGAGAGAGAGAGAGAGAGAGAGAGAGAGAGAGAGAGAGAGAGAATGTTTATGCAAACCTGCAAACCAGAACAGCTTGGAAGCTAGAGAGGGGCCCTTTAGTATGTGTTACATGTATGTGATAGTAGTGACTAGATGCCCAATTTGTCAGAAGTAAGGGAAGTGCCACTTCCTGGCAGGTAGAGACCCCATCCACAGGTTTCTGGGTATTCTTAGTGTAAGTTTCTGTCTATCCAGTAGCAATCCTTCTGTTTTACCCTATCAAACCTGAGCTCAGTTCCAGCCTGAGCTAAGTCCAGACAGCCAGTTTGGATATTGTCAGTGGCATTTGCATTTGTGTGATTTAGGAATAGAATATAAATACTTTGGGGGTGATATGCCAGAGTACATTGAACACATTATATATAAACGTATTTGTTTTACATGACAGTGTTTTCCCTAATTCAATATAAATGTTGTAAAGCAATTCACTAAAAGTAGGTATCATCATCATTTAAGTGTTCTTCAATAGATTCAGTTTTTAGAAACCAGTTTCCTAGACTGCATTTTTATTAACACAGAATCCCAAATAATAGCAACTTACTGAGTTCTCTAGTACCAAGGACAAGGCTAAACAAAATGGTTTTATAGAATTTTGAAATTATTCCCCATGAAGAATTGAAACTAATCAAACGACAGAAAATTAAAAAAAACATTGTAAATATTATGGTGAAGTAGATTACATTATTCTCTTAGGTATTTCTGACATAACAATAGAATCATTACTTCTGGAAATAATTGGATAAATAAATACTTACTCATGGGACTCTAAAACCAGGATGTATTCACATATAAGCCAATGTTTTGAAAGTTATTGTGAATCTCTGTGTGGTACATGTGTGAGTTAACATGTGTGCATGGATGTGCACACACTTTGTGGGTGTGCAGCCAGAGAAGGACATCAATTATCCTTCTCCATCATTCTCCATCAATTTACTTGAGACAGGGTCTGTTCATGCACCTGAACACCCTGATTTTCAGCTATACTAGCAGTGCAACAATCCTCAGTGAGCCTCCTGTTTCTGATCCACTCTCCTTTGCTGCAAGCACAAGTGTGCTTGGCATATTTGCATATTCTAAGTGGGTATTGGAACTTCTGAACCAAAGTCTGCATAGATGCATTACAGGTGCTAGTATATATTGAGCAATATACCTAGCATCTGGGTTTTAATTTTCAAAGACAAATCTTTATAGCTAGTTAATCACAGCATATTGAAGGAATACAAATTACAAATGCATATTTTATAATTCTTGATCATATCTTCCAGCGACTTAGTAATATTAAAATCATAAAAATATTTGCTACATATGTAATCAAATCTAATGAATACCAGATTAAATACTGATATAATTAATGCCAAATATCCATGAAAGAAGACATATTCCAAAATAAAATTGGAATGATTTAGATTATTTGATTTTCTTTATGTATCCTAAAAGGTAAGTAATCTAAAAACCTGAGGTGAGCTGAGAAATTCCAGACAAGAAATATGGCAAAATGCATGATTTCTGGACATGACAAGCAGAATACAAGAAAAAAAAATACTGTTAAATTTTGCCAAGACTGGGTAAGATGGTTTTGAGACATTTTCTCTCTGTGAAAATGCTCTGTTAACCAGTTACTTTAGGACTTAGCTAAAATTGGTTCTCCAATGTGTGCTAGCTAAATCCACATAAAACCTGAGAGAATTTGGGAAGGAATTCTAGGGAAAAACAAAACAAAACATCAGCAACAAAAACAACAAAAACAAAAACAGTTAAGAGCGGCTTAAAATCATGGCTCCTTTTAGAAAAGTTTTCCTGATTTAGCAGCAACAGAAAAAAAAAAAAAGGTTTTGAAATGCAGCTTTCTGGGCCATGCTGCCAGCGAGAACTATGACTCTTTGTGGAGATCCAGCTACAGAGCCTTTAAATGGTTTCTGTGAGCAGAGTGCTAAAACTTGCATAATGGCAACATAGACCCAACTGTGTGCCTAATAATGTGGCAATGAATATGGCTCTCAGAGGCAGTGAACAACTCCACCATGCTGGACTGGACAGAGCAAGCAGGCAGGTCCTTGTTTGCGCTAGCAACAATGTAGCTTAGGTTTTTAAGAAGCGTTTGCTTACATTTTAAGGAGTCATCTTGGGGAAGGTTGTTTCCTAATTGTATGAGAGATCACTACACTGACATTTAAAGCGGTTGTACCAGCTTGCATTCCAACCAGCAATGCAGGCGTGTTCCCTTTACTCTGCAACCTCTCCAGCATAAGTTGTCATCAGTGTTTTTGATCTTGGCCATTCTTTTTTTTTTTATTAAATTATAAAAGTTTCCATTTCAGCCCCTCCTCCCAACACCCTCCCACTTCCCCCACTCCCTCTCCTCCTCCCTCTCCATCCCCTAGAGCAGTCAGGGTTTCCTGCCCTGTGGGAAGTTCAAGTTCCTCTCGCCTCCCTCCAGGTCCAGGAAAGGTGAGAGTCCAAACAGACTGGAGCGCCAAAATCCAGTATATGCAGAGGAAGCAAGTCCCAGTGTCATTGTCAATGGCTTTTCAAAAAGGCTCCGGGCCAGCCACATTCAGAAAATCTGGTTGGATCACGTCCTCGTTCAGTCCCAGTCCAACAGGCCTTGATGAACTCTCATTATATCAGTTCCCTTGTATCAGTGGGTGCTCGCATCCCTCGCAGTCCTGATTACTTTTTTTAATTTTCTTCATCTTTCTGTTCCTCATTTGGACCGTGAAGTGCTCAGTTAGGTCAGAACCCAGCAATTCGACTCTTGGGAATATACCCTAGAGATTCCTTAACATACTACAAAAGCATTTGTTCTACTATGTTCATAGCAGCACTATTTGTAATAGCCAGAACCTGGAAACAGCCTAGGTGCCCCTCAATAGAAGAATGGTTAAAAAAGGTGTGGAACATATACACATTAGAGTTTTACTCAGCGGTAAAAAACAATGACATCTTGAATTTTGCATGCAAATGGATGGAAATAGAAAACGCTTTACTGAGTGAGGTAAGCCAGACCCAAAAAGAGGAACATGGTATGTATTCACTCATAAGTGGATTCTAACCATAATTAAAGGTCTTTGAGCCTATTATTCGTGATCCTAGAGAAGCTAAATAAGAAGATGAACCTGATGAAGATTATTTAGCTATCCGCCAGGAGGTAGGAAATAGACAAGAGTCCCAGGTAACCTCGGGTGCATGGGGGGGTGGGAGGGTTGTCGGAAAGGGAGAGGGTTAGAGAGAAGGGAGTAGGGGAGGATTGGGGAAAGATCGGGGGACTGGGATGGGAGGGAGGGAGGAAGGATGGATATGGGATCAGGCAAGTATATACCTCAACTAAGGGAATCATTTTAGGGTTTACAAGAGACTTGATTATAAAGGGGATCCCCGGTCCAAGGAGAGATCCCCAGATGGTTCTCTGGACAGAGGAGAGGGTGCCTGAACTGGCCTAAGCCCACAACCATACTGATGAATATTTTGCATGTCACCATAGAACCCTCATCTGGCGATGGATGGAGATGGAGGCGGAGAACCACGTTGGAACACTGGACCTAGCTCCCTAGGTCCAAATAAGAGGCAGAAGGAAAGAGAACGTGAGCAAAGAAGGCAAGGGCAGAGGAAACCTTCATCCGACGTTGGATGGCGATACAGATGGAGACCCATATTGGATCTTGGCCATTCTTACAGGTGTAAGATGGAGTCTCAGAGTTGTTTTGATTTGCATTTCTCTGATGACTAAGGATGTTGAATATTTCCTTAAGTGTCTTTCAGACATTTTGCATTCCTCTGTTGAGAGTTCTCTGTTTAGGTCTGTACTCCATTTCTTTTTTTTTAGTGGATTATTTGTTCTTTTGATGAGCAATTTCTTGAGTTCTTTGTATATTTTGGAGATCAGACCTCTGTCTGATGTGAGGTTAGTAAAGATCTATTCCCCTTCTGTAGGCTGTCATTTTGTCTTGTTGACTGTGTCCTTTGCTTTATGGAAGCTTTTCAGTTTCTATAATAATTATATATAATTATTCTATAATTAATAAATGGTGGTTCCATTTATTAATTTTTTCTCTCAAAGTCTGTGCTGCTGGGGTTATATTGAAGAAGTAGACTCCTGTGCCAATGTGTTCAAGTGTACTTTCCACTTTCTCTTCTATAAGGTTCAGTGCAAGAGGGTTGAAAGGAAGGAGAGGGATAGGAAGGGGAGCAGAGAAAAATGTAGAGCTCAACAAGAATCGATAAAATAATTTTCTTCTTTTATAAAAAGAATTGTATTGATAATTTTGTTTTAAAATTTTTCTTATTTTTTTACAAAATTTCTCATAATAATTATTATTATTATTAAAAATTTTCGCCACCTCCCATTTCTTTTCCCCTCCCTCCATTCCCCCTCCCCCTCCCTCTCCAGTCCAAAGAACAGTCAGGGTTCCCTGCCCTGTGGGAAGTCCAATGTCCTCCCCGCTCCATCCAGGTCTAGGAAGGTGATCATCCAAACAGACTAGGTTCTCACAAAGCCAGTACATGCAGTAGAATCAAAACCCAGTGTCATTGTCCTTGGTTTCTCAGTCAGCCCTCCTTGTCAGTCATGTTCAGAGAGTCTGGTTTGATCATGTGCTCCATCAGTCCCAGTCCAGCTGGCCTTGGTGAGTTCCTATTAGATCAGCCCCACCATCACAGTGGGTGGGCTCACCCCTCAAGGCCCTGACTTCCTTGTTCATGTTCTCTCTCCTTTTGCTCCTCATTTGGACCTTGGGAGCTAAGTCCAGTGCTCCAATGTGGGTCTCTGTCTCTATCTCCATCCATCGCCAGATGAGGGTTCTATGGTCATATGCAAGATATTGATCAGTGTGGCTAGAGGATAGGGCCAGTTCAGGTGCCCTCTCCTCAGATGCTCAAGGAACAAGCTGGGGACATCTCCTTGGACACCTGGGAACCCCTCTAGAGTCCAGTCTCTTGCCAACCCTAAAATGGATCCCTTAATTAAGATCTATTCTTCCCTGCTCCCATATCCACTCATCCTCCATCCCAACCATCCCATTTCCCCAAGCTCTCCCCATCCTCCTCTTCTCACTTCTCTCTTCCCATCTTCCCTTACCCCCAGCCCACCCCCAAGGCTCTCAATTTTTGACTAACAATCTTGTCTACTTCCAATATCCAGGAGGATAACTACCTTTTTTTTTTTTTGGATTCACCTTCCTATTTAGTTTCTTTAGGATCATGAATTATAGGCTCAGTGCCCTTTATTAATGTCTAGAATCCACTAATGAGTGAGTATATACCATATTCATCTTTTTGGGTTTGGGTTACCTCACTCAGGATGTTTTCTATTTCCATCCATTTTCATACAAAATTCAAGATGTCATTGTTTTTTACTAGTGAGTAGTACTCTAATGTGTATATATTACACACTTTCTTTATCCATCCTCCCATTGAGGGGCACCTAGGTTGTTTCCAGATTCTGGCTATTACAAATAGTGCTGCTATGAACATGGTTGAACAAATGTTTTTGCAGTATGATAGTGTATCTCTTGGGTATATTCCCAAGAGTGGTAGCTGGATCCTGGGGTAGGTTGATCCCGAATTTCCTGAGAAACCGTCACACTGATTTCCAAAGTGGTTGCACAAGTTTGCATTCCCACCTGCAATGGATGAGTGATCCACTTACTCCACATCCTCTCCAGCAAAGGCTATCATTGGTGTTTTTGATTTTAGCCATTCTGACAGGTGTAAGATGAGCCTTGGACTTTTCTCAGGGTGGGGTGCATGGCCCTCTTATAAGATTGAAGGGGGAAGGAGGAGAGGGTATGTGAAGGGAGTGGAAGAGGAACAGGAGGAGGGAAGGAAGTGGGAATTTGGATTGTTTTTTTAAAGCAATAAAATAATAATAATAAAAATAATGATCCTTAGTTGATAAAGTCAAAGAAAAGGACAAACCTCCTATGAAGCTGAATTATTGCAAATTTGATTGTAATAAGCAACCTGCAACAGGTCTGTTAGTGTATAGTCACAGGATAGCCATCTGGTCCCACATAATTACAACCATCATTCACCCCACTCAGAATGCTCACTGTAATAACAGATCCAGGGATATCAGACAGACTTGGCATACATCCTTCGTGACTGCAAAACCATAAAGGAACAAACAGGTTTTATTTATACAGAAATTTTTCTATCTTCATTTATGTGATATATCCTAGTTAAAACAGACTTGGGTTCTCTGAATAATATCAGCTAGTATGAATTTATAGCCATGAAGGACACTTCAAAGAAACACCACACTAGCTCAGAATTGAGTATAATAGAAAGTTATGGGTAGATTCACAGATCACAATACTCTGATGAAATAGGGAACAGCAACCAAATTCCACCACCAGAAATGAGGCCTGACTCGTGCTTTGCATTGGCATAAATAGTATAAGAGGCCATGCCCAAGTGGGTGGGTAACTTAAAGGCTATAGGCAGTAGGAATTCCTACAGTGTATCTATTTGGTGTAGGAGGTTCTTTTGTTTATATGTTGCTTTCATTGGTTAATCAATAAAGAAACTGCTTAGACTGATAGGGCAGAACTTAGGTAGGTGGAGAAGACAAAACTAAATACTGGGAGGAAGAAAGCAGAGTGAGAGGTCATCCATGGAGACGTTAGTTCAGACATGTCAAATCTTCCCGGTAACCCATGACCTTGTGGTGAACACAGATTATTCCAAATGGGTTAAATCAAGATGTGAGAATTAGCCAATAAGAGGCCAGGCAGTGTTTAAGTGAATACAGTTTCTGTGTGTTTCTCTCAGTCAGGTTTATGCTAGCTGGCCGGCCAGGACCAAAAGCAGGTCCTCTCTTCTTACAACATCTATTAAAGCATTTCAGAGTGACATCAAAAAGAAATATAGAGAATAAGAATGTTACATTTAGAAGCAGAATTTACTTCACTCTGTTTGCTCATTAATTCTTGGAATAAAATTGATTTGTTTCTTGTCAGCACAGAAAAATACTTGTGAAATTTATTGAACCAGATCACCAAGTTTTGTACTATGAAACATTGCAATTATTATTGGGATATTGTGGTTAAACCTGCATTTATTAACCCACATTTTATCTAGGTTATTTTGTTATACAATTGTTCGTCTAATATACAAGAGAAAATTTAATGATTATTTACCTCTAAAGGTAACATAATAGCCATAGCTATTTTATTGTACAGATTACATATTCTGTCCTGTGAATTTCATATTCTTAATCTCTGAATCCAACTGCTAAGCTGCATATTCTTTTCATAGGCTTCATTTCACATCATTTATTTTAAGTGATTTCTTAATATAATAACTGATTAACAACATATTTTAACAACTATAAATGACTTATCAAATTACAATGTATTCCATATGTATCACATATTTTAGATACTTTAATTTACAGAAAACTGAGAATATTTTTTAGTAACTTGATCCAAGAAAGCATTTTCAGAATAACATTATCCCTACTTAAATTATTCACAATACCATAGTGTCATGGTTCAAATTTGTATCAATTCATCTAGTATAAATATATCTTGAAGTAAATAAACTGAAATGTAAAAATTCGTGAATCAACATATTTATATATATATAATCCTTTGTATAGGAAAATAACACATGAAAGTAAACTGACTATTAGTGATTGATGATAGAGTATTTTTCTTGCCACGCTTCTCTGAAATCTTAGTCCAATCTTCAACATGCAAAATAAATAAGAACAAAAACAAGAAGGAAAAGTAGGAGAATGAGAAAAAGAAGATTCCCACAGAACAATACAAAGATTAAATATTTAAAAATATAATAGTTATATGACTGGGAAAACAGTAGGAAGCATTTGTAGGCAGTCATTAATATATGAAAAAAATCACAGAAAAATTATGTGAGTAAAATCCATACAATAAAAGGTATATATGCAATATATTTTCTAGTGTATTTATTCATAAAAGCACACATCTGCATCATTTTATATGAAAATATAAAAAAATATATTTGAAGAACAGGAAATTTTTGATAAACATTTTTCAGACTTAAATGATTTTATGCAAAATAGAAGTGCAATTGTATTATGTTCGTAAGTAGATGGAGGAGCATGCATAGGAGAAAGAATGATAAGAAAGAAACAGGGTTGGGAAAAATGTAAAAGCAGAAACAGTGTCACAAATAAGGAAGAGAAAGCAAAGTACATGTCTACCTTTCTTCCCATAAATCATATCCTGAAGGAGTAATTCTGTTCCTCTGAATGAATGGTTTTTTGACTGAAAACTTCCTTCAGTCTGATATTAACTCAAGGAAACTGTAGGAGGCAGCAGAGCCCTTTCAAGACCCAGGAACACTCAGAAACAACTTATAAAATAGAGTTCTTCTAATCACAACCATTAGAAAATAGAATCCTTCTAATCACAACCAGAATGTTCCATCAGTTCCATGCACACCCACAATGTCTCATGTATACCTGCCTTTCCAACCTCAGTCTATATAAGAAAGGTTGTTAAGGCCCATGTTTTCTCAGTTTTACTAGTGACCTATCCTCACCAGGAAAACAAATAAACAAACAAAAACATAAACTACCAAAGAAAAGGCCGCTTGTTTGTGGACTATCTATGATTCACAAAAAGGAAAAGAAATGAAGGCCAAGAAACGGTCAGAAGAATACACATTGTCAGTAGGTGAAGCAGCAGCTATGAAGGTTGATAATTATAGTAATCCAACACCAGGAAGCCAGAAGTTTAAAAATATTGCATCTTTAATGAATGGTTTAAATACTATCATTATTTCATATGAATACAAAAGTTTGAATAGCCTTATTTAGGAGTTCTGAATTGCAATTTAAACATAGACAATCTTACTCTTGACAGAAAATCCGTATCTATTACATCAATGATATCTGGTATTAGACTACAGCTAGTCTCTGAAAAAACTATACCTTTGCTTCCCATATTCTCTTTTATTTGCCCTAAAATTGAACATTAATAAATATATATTTATGAACATTAATAAATGCATAATTTATTTTTTATTTATTATTACCAGTACTAGTCAAATAAATTAAATATGTTCTACTTAGTGGTGACATGGTCAATGTCCGAATCTACTTACTTGAAAAAATATTTTCAGAACAATATTTAAACCCTTCATTGACCAATCTTAAGTATTTATTTTATTCTATGTACTGACCCCTTGATAGACCATTTATTTTTGCAAGAAAATAGAGACCTTGTGGAATAAGAAGGAGGAAAACTTGACCCATGCAGATATCTAATAAGGATATGTATCTTTAAGCACACATGTCAGAGTTATTGTGCTAATGAATGAAAGAAGTTGAAATTTACATTTTACTAGAAAAGGAAAATAACTCATGCTAATCAACCAATCCTTAAAGCTTTACAGAATGAGCAGGTGCCTGAATCTGCTAGGATGGTCTTGTTAAGCCTCTGGCATGTTTTTCAGCTCTCACTGGACCAGGACAATCACCATGATATTTTGAATCCTGTTTCTGTGAGAAGGTGAGACAAACTGATCCATGAGACCTTGTTCTGTCAGAGAGATACAGATAAAACTACTTAGAGATCTAAGGAAGAAAAGGCAAATACTCTTAAGGGCCTAAAAAAGACATTCTAATTATGTCTCTAAAGGAAAAGTAAGGAAAATAAATCTACCATATTTATGGTTACTTGTGATATAGCTAAAGCCTTTTAAGTTTTAAAACAGTAGGAACTAGTAAGCAGTGTTTAGCATTACATCTACTTTCCTGAATCTGTGATATTCTATAGCCCTCTTTCCAGTTCATTCAGATTTCTGCCAAGATCTAGTTGGAGAAGTACAAAGACATGTATGAGGATTGCCATCTTTGCATCCTTTGTAATATTAGTGGTGATATAATGGCTAAGATCCACTGGTTAGAAACAAATATTAGATTTTATTTTCTATTTAACTTAGCAGTGGTAATAAACAGTTGTATATGTTGTGATCATAGTATAATGGGTCATATAAGAATAAAAACAGCATAATTATCAGTATTTTGTCCGATCTAGTACAATGAAACAGCATATATAGAGATATTTGATATTGAAAAAGCACAAAATCCTGGGATGTTAACAATCTTGGCTATTGTCAAGGTTATTGGTGACTCTCCACAAACTGATAGTAAGGCCCTATTGCTAAAGACTATACCTATACAACTTATTGACTGCTAACTAGTTAGAGCCTTCACCCAAGGACTAATGTTCATGGTATTGGAAGGTACTCAATATGGAACCAAAGGAGAAACATAAACACCAACCTAACCACATACCCTTTATTTTATAGTGGCGGCTTACCTCGCACACCAAAATAAATCAATGCAGTGGTGGTACAAAACTGTTTCAGTAACCAACCAAAATGTATTTTAGCTAATGTCCACTCCATGAGATAGAACTCAACACAATGCTGGCCAAGAACATGAGATTTGATAGGTCAGGGACTTTGGGAAAAACAAAACAAAACAAAAAAGATTGTTCCCAAAAAGGAGCAGAGCAGTAAAATAATTATTAATGGCATCCTGCTAAACTCATAGATCAGAGTCTAGCTCCATTATCATCAGAGTAGCATTCCCCAGCAGCACACGAAAGCAAGTAGAATGATATACAACCAGACAATACACAGAGTGAAAGACCCTGAAACATTCAGCCATAAAAAGAATGTCTCTGTCAAATCTCTCCACTGTGGACTGAGAGAACTCTCTGGAAGGATAGACAGAAAGAGTTTAAGAACCAGAGATAATGGAAGACACCAATAAATCAATATGTTCTAGAAAGAACAGAGCTGGTGAACATATAAACTCACAGAGAGGGAGGCAACATGCACAGGGCCCACTTAGGTCTGCACCAGGTGGCGTCTTTGAGAAAAAGAAGTGATCCCATGACAACCCTAACCCACAAGGTACCTTCAGTTTATGTTCACTTGAAAATGAAAAATTAGTTTTCTTCAAGGGAAATAGGGTGGAAACACACCACTCTTAAGGGTAAATCCATGCTAAGTACTAGCTGCCCAACACAAAATGGGCTCAACAACCATCTTCACTCACATCTGTGGAGTCTTTTGTCTCATAATGTCAGCTCTTTTTTCTTGGTTTTGTTTGCTTATATGTTTGTTTTGAATCTTACAGGTCCTGTGCTTTTATGTTTTAGCTTACAATTTTGTGTTTGTATGGGATTCCTATGTATGCAAACGTGTTTCTCTGTGGCTGTATGTATTTTGTATGCCTTTTCCTTTAGCTTTTTTTCCAAATGGTTATTTTGTGCTATTATGGTTTGTTTTAATATATATATATATATATATATTAACATATATATATTTAATATATATTTTATCATTCCACAGATACATGTTTTCTAAGGAGAGACAGAAAGAATGTGGATATTGCAGAAAAGTAGTAGAAGGAGGGGGGACCATAATCAGAATATACTGTGCAGCAAAAATCTACTTTCAATAAAAGAAAAAAATTAAAAAGTGAAAGAAAATAGTAAAAACAGAAGCCATCAAGCAACCAAGCAAAGAACTGGACAAACCAAGGCTGCAATTTGTAGGACAAATATTGTTTTGTTAAGATTTTGGCTGCATTTCTTAAAATCAGTAGATTTACACAAAACAGTAAAAAGATACACCAGAGAAATTTTCTTTGTCCTTTGTCGACATATCTGGTACAGTGGTAGTGCTTGGTGACAGTAGGTGTAGGGATTTTTATTTATTTGTTTTTATTGATTTGTTTTGGATGTCACATCCTGCCTTCCAATCTATCTTATCTCCCAGTCTCCTTGCATTTGTCCTCTATCCTTGTAACCACTCTCCCCACAATAAAAACTAAATTTAAAAGAAAAACTGAAAACCAAACAAAATGAATAGGCAAAGCAAAACAAACACAAAAAATAAGAATCTTTTTATGGAAGCTGTAGTGCAGTCTGTTGAGACACACAGCTTAACCATAAAACCATTAACAAAATTTAACAAGAAGAATACAGGTAAGATTTAATGAGACAGGTGGTTCTGACCTCACCATTTGTAAGAATACAAATAAGTGAACATCGTTAACTTTTTACACACACAAAACAAAAAAAATGATAGAGAGATCAACATTAGACTAGGCATCCACACATGGAGAAAACAAAATTTGAAAAATTATTTTCCATAGAAAGTATCAGGAAAACATATATTCACAGTTAATGATAAATTCCTTAAAATGTAAAAAAGAGTTGTGTCATTATTCCCATGAATAATGGGAATATTATTCCCATTACTTTATTCCTTTCTAACTGGAAGTGTGTTATAACAGCCTGACCTACATGTGTTTATCTCAGAGGAAAGTTAATACTGTCAATCTTGCAAGTTTGATGATTAGGACTATTTGACAAGATTGGCACTTAGGGATAGACTTAAAAAGAGAGATGGGAACTAGTCAAAAGTAGATCTTCCTTGTTTCCTATCATTGAAACATCTGTATATTTAAAAAAGACCTTCAAGTTGGCTGAAAAGAGACAACAAACAGACAAAATAGTTTGTGATTGTTTTGCTTTTCCTGGGGCTTCATCTGAGTTCTAATATGGTTTTATTTTTTATTTTTTAATTAGTTAATTTATTTGTTTATAAAAATTTCCACTTCCTCCCCTCCTCCCCATACCCTCCCATTCCCCCCACTCCCTCTCCTCCCCCCCCCCACTCCCTCTCCTCCTCCCTCTCCAGTCCTAAGAGCCTAATATGGTTTTAATATTAGTTCATATTAGTATTATTACAATGCTTTTGTGTATCTATGTAAATGAACTAGTACAACCTTGAAAACTTTGCAGTACAAAAACCCTTAAATGGTTTCATATATACTGAGAGGTGGTTCTTTTAGTTTTCTTTCTCTTACTATGATAAAACTTTAAGCAAAATCAACCTGAGGAGAAGAAATTTTATTTCATCTTGAAACTCATACTCTATCCCTAAGAGAAGTCACAACAGGAACTCAAGGTTGAATCCCAGAGGCAGGGATGGAGCAGAGACCAGGCAGAGAGTCACAGACTGGTTATCTTCCTTGACTGGCACATCCATATTGGACTGGCCAACAGTACAACTATTAGCAAGCAATTACCCTCACTGATATAACAATAGGGGCATGGACATAGGAATTGATAGGGGCAATTCCATAATTGAAACTTGTTTCCTCCAGATATGTTTACGTTGGTGTAAAGTTGACAAAACTAACCATCACAGTAGTAATTTACAAGGTAATTCTTAGAATGTTGACACTGGGTTCAGTAAGGTCTATACAATTTAATGAAAAATGAATGCTCTTCTTTTTAAATTCTGAGCTATCTATATGCTTAAGGAAATAAAATAAAGTCTAGCAAAATCTCAATATTCTTTTTCATTGTGAATGAAGCCCTGGAAATAAGATCTTAAGATACTTTTACATTTCTGAAAGAGGTATTCATTACAATTATTACTATTTACATATTACCAGAAAAAAATACTCTAAGGAAATGTGTTTATAAAATATTTTTTTAAAAAAATTTACTCTGTTAAGTAATTTAAAAATAATTATTATGTGTTATGAATTTATAACATATATAATAAAGAATTCATGATTGTTTGTCACAATAGCAAGTAAAATACAAATTCTGTAAGCCACAATAACTTTTAGATAGAAACAAAATTATGGTTTTAGATTTAACAAACTTTATTAAAAGTTTAATAAAATACAATTCTTACTGTAGTTTAAATTTTATTTTAAACTTTTAATTACTGAATCATTGAGTCATCAAATACAAAACTGAGTCTGTGCAAACTCCAGTAATCCAAATCAAATGAGAAGTAAATATTTGTGACTGGTTTTAAGGCTTGATGGTTTCAACAGGAATTCTAAAATTTACTTTAAAGTGAATGTGGATTAGTGTTATTAATGTTATATGGCATTAAACTAGATTAATCTAAGAGAAAATAGACATTTAGAGTAGGAATATATATATATATATGTGTGTGTGTGTGTGTGTGTGTGTATGTGTGGTGTGTAATATGGAGAGGGAAAGAAAGAAGGAAAAGAAATGAGGATTTAGGAAGAAAAACCATAAGGGGGAGAAAGAAAAGGTGGAGATAGGTAAAGAATACTGAAGAAATGAAGTCATACATTTAGTATATATTTAAAGTAGTTATCAAAATATATGGCAGCATTTGAATTTGTAAATAATTGTCAGGATTTTCAATGCCTGCATAACCGAGTAAGGTTTACTAATTCTGATGTTTGTGGTTGTTGTTGTGGACAAAGTTCCTTCAGGAAGCTAGAACATTGCATCTGAGTCACTGATTATCTTCTGCCCAGCTGCATCTTATGAGAATCAGACTCGACCGGTGTCTAACATAATGGAAACTGTAAGTCACTGTGTGTTTGCAACTTGAAAGGTTGATTCCTTCAATGTTCTTATAGCTTCATGAGCTAGAGTACCATTAAAGCAGGAATTGTTTGAAGTTCTACAGTACAGTGTAATTTCCTGTTTACTTGAGAAACAGGAGGTTACATGGGAGCCAGGACTCTAGTTGCTCACCCAGATCAGATCATTAAAAGTAATGTATGAAAATGCCTTGCTGTAGACATAAAAGACCTGACTGACATTTTTGCCTTTCTCACATCTGTAGCATGAGGGCCGACTTGTTGGGGTTTCTGTCCCGCCCGATACCACAACAGCCGGCAAATCCCAAAGAGAAATTACACACAGGACTCCATAAGGTTATAAACTGATTGACCCATTAGGTCAGGCTTCTTGTTAAATCTTATAACTTATGTTACCCCATTATCCTTATCTATGTTAGCCATAATGGCTCCGTACCTTTCTCAGCTGGGCAAGTTACATGCTGCCTCTTCGGTGGTCTGCACAGGAGTGGCAGAGGAACTTCTCTGCTTCCCAGAATTCTCCTGTTCTCATTGCATCACCTCTACTTCCTGTCTGGTTTTCCTGCCTATACTGCCTGCCTGGCCAATCAGCGTTTTATTAAAATATGATTGACAGAATACTGACAATTCTCCCGCATCACACATCTGAGTTTTAAAAGGTCTAATTTTTTTAAATTTGATTTTACTCGTTCAAACATCTTTTCCTCTTTTTATCAGTGTAATTTTATTTATTTCCACATTTAATTTGTTTTTAATCTAGTACTGTTTATAGTTTTCTGAAATTATAACCTTTATATTAGAGTTTGCTTCTTATATGAAGTGACCAAGTTATTCACATTTTATCACTTTAAAAAAATATATGACTGTTGCAAAAGGAACAGCAGACTGCGTTCCCGCCACCCGGCTAGCTTTACCTGAAATTATTACACAAAAACTGTATTCATTTAAACACTGCCTGGCCCATTCGTTTCAGTCTCTTATTGGCTAATTCTCACATCTTGCTTTAACCCATATTTAGTAATCTGTGTAGCACCACGAGGTGGTGGCTTACTGGAAAAGATCCTAACCTGCGTCTGTCTCAGAGAGGAGAGTCATGGCGACTGCCTCACTGTGTTCTTCCTCCCAGCATTCTGTTCTGTCTACTCTACCCACCTATGTTCTGACCTATCATGCCTAGCAGTTTTCTTTATTAATTAATCAATGAAAGCAACAGATAGATAGAAGACCCTCCTCCATCATATGACTTCATAAATCTCTAATCACCATTATTGTTATGACATTATACTTCTTTGAGAGGTGCTTACTTCTCAGCATTACTATTGGTATCAGTTTGTGAAAGAAAACATTTATTTTGTGTTGCAAAGGGAAAACTACCACCTTAAAAAACACAAGCAGTCTCAGAAAAGACAATGTTATGTTTGGTTCATTAAAAAATGGCTAGTATCTTAAAGTGAGTCTTTAGTAGAGAACTTGATCAGAATCTGGTAGGGATTCTATTACTTATCAAGATTAATGGACACAGCAATATGAAAATCTTGAAACACTAATGTAAATGTTTATGTTTTAAGTCTTGGCTGATTCTCCCCTTGGCTATGTATGCAGTTTTGGAAAAAAAACTGCAAAGTCAAATTTCTTTAAAGAAAATAAAGTTTTTCATATAAATATAATAAAACCACAGGTCCAGATGCAGCCTAAGGCATGGGCATTTTTCAGTAGTGCAGCCAAGACCCAGCTTTCACGTCTTATCTGTTCACATATCCTTCTTCTCTGCTGACATCCTATTATCAACAAGTGCTGGAAATGGATTAGTAGTTTCTTAGCCTATGTTCCACAACCAAAGATATTTTTATTCCCTTATGGATGTAAATTCATCCAAATACTATCTTTTGACCTATATGTCTGAAATGTTCAGAGTCACCCTATTACAAAATGCTTTGGTAAGTCAGATAGAGATTATGTGGTTGTTTCTATTATTGGAGATCAAGGATGTTGACTTTCAAAACATATAAACTGTGAAGGTTACAGGAGTAGTTATAGCAAAAATAAAATCAGGTTTTCTAACCCATGTATAACCATTGTGCCACGCATACTCTATGTGCCAAAGCAAACTTATTCTGTTCCAGTAGAGTGAATTACTTTTCTTCCAGGTCCTGACCAAATAATGCATACTTCTGATGACATATAATATTATAACAGGTTACTATGAAGAATTAGAAGAATCCAAGTTAAGTCTGTTCATTATTCTTATTGAAGCATATCAAAACATCTGGAGTATGGAATCTGCATGTTGAAATTAAGTGCTTGTTGAGTGAATAATTAGACTGGGAAAATAATTGGACATAATTTCCTCTTAAATGTTAGCAATAATTAAATACTAATTGGGAAGCTTTATTACTACTCTAAATCAATAGAATTTGATATTAATAAAATAAAATTCCAAACAAATAGTAAACATTGAATGAATGATAAAGCCTCTAGTAGTGTTAATTAGTGAGCACTTCTCTTAAGACCATTGTCAAAAAAAGAGACCATTGTCACCATATAATTTCAAAGATATGTAAATGTGTATAGATTTATGTTAAAATATCATAATTGATTACTATATGCCTGGAGTTCTATTTTTAATGAAATTACTTTCTATAGTGAGTTGTCTGTATAGCATTTTTCCAGAGAGAATGACATGATGTTTTGTTCTTTGTCCATGCAGGATAAACGATCTGGAGTCCTTAGAATATGATGGTATGCACAAACAACTAGACAGAAATTCCATTACAGATGATTAGTCAACCGTGAATTCAGAGCCCAGCAGATGGACAGCTCCAACATGCCACATGAATTATGTGCATTACAGCTGCCACTCTGGTGAAAACTGAAATGATCTTGATGAACAGCTGCCGTTTTCTTAGAGTTCTATGCAAAGCACATCAGTTTATATTTTTTATTGCCCATCCCATGGCATAGGAAGGGCTTATTACCTTGAAGAAAAGTTGTGAATAAAAGGGTTTATAGTCTGCTGTGCTAACTTTATATTTAAGGGTCATCTATATTTACATTTTGAGCCCCAGCACTGTCTTATCTGATGTGTATTTTATGTGCCTATAACTCAAAGTGAACAACAATAAAATTCTTCAGGCTATTATCTAATAATAGGAAAATGTGTTTTACATGAGTCTATAAAAAGGCAAAAATTAAAATGCTGAGATATTGGGGTTTTAAACGGTCGATTGCTTTTATTCAGAGATTGAGTTAAGTCGGTTTGTTTGTGCACTTAGTCAAGATTACAGATATTTCATATTTCAAAGGATATTTCAAGGACCTGGACCTGCCATTACTAATGTAGTGCCCAGGCTTCCAAACCTTCTTACAACATCTGGGTTTTGAAATAAAAGGAAGCTAAAAAGCAACAAAATAAATATAATAATTACTCAGAAATTTCATAGAACCTATTTAATAAAAAGTATAGGATAATATGAGAATATTTATGTTGTTGTCAGAACACATACTGCTGCTTCAAAAGATGAGGTAAATTCTTCACATCAGGTATCTAAGAACAGCTGTAGTATATCTGTTACATTTTTCTAACCACCACACCCAATGTATTCATGTGCTCATGTGCACACATACACACACACACACACACACACACACACACACACACACACACACAATTTAAAAAATAAAATTTGAATTTTAGAGACGGCACAATGGATAACAGCATGTACCAACATGCCAGTGTTTTAGAGGAACTAAGTTTAATTCCCAGAATCCATGTTAAGCAAGTTATAATTCCTGATGGGCCTAGTGGACCCAAAGTCATCGTGGGCCTTTGGCTTCATATGCTTATATCACCGTAACTCACACTAATACACCACATTTATAACTTAATGTAAAATAATTATTTTAAAGATGTCAACTTTGTAAATAAGTTAATGCTTGCATTATTTATAAAGTTATCATTATTGCACGTAAAATGGATTTTATGCTCAAATGTAGTGTTACCTTATGGTATTTTAAAATAATTTGTCTAAGATACATTTAAGTGAAAAGTAAACAAAGACAATAAAATATCATTAAAAGAATTTTGGCATGTCTGGAGACTAAAGGATACTGTCTTTTATATAAGTCACAGATGATATCCTTGAACATGTATTGATTTTTTTCAATAAAATTCATCAATAAATTGATTGTCATCAAAAATCAATACATTTTCATCCCAACCCACACTGTCTGTTATAATAAAAACTATTTTTTTGAATTAAGAAAAATGACCTATGTTTGGAATTTCTATTTTCGTTTCCTTTTTGACCACCTTGTAACTTCCTTATATTTGCCTTTCCTTGACTATATTGTGAGGTTCTATTCCAAGGAAGAAGAGACGGTATAAAGGGAGGAGGAGGGGATGAGAAGAAAAGGAGGAGAACTTGAGGGAATGGAATAGTTGAGATGGGGAAAGAACAGAGATAGAGAGCAGGGAAAGATATATCTTGATTGAGGGAACCCTCCTGGGGCTAGCAATAAACCTGGCACTAGAGAAATTCCTAGGAATCTCTGAGGATCACACCAGCTAAGGTTTTAAGATATGTGGAGACAGGACCTGAACTGGCCTTGCCCTGTACTCAGATTAATAACCATCATAAATGTCATTAAAGAACCTTCATCCAGCAACGGATGAAAACAGAGGCAGAGATCCACAGCACTCTAAGCACTAGGCTTAGCTCCTGAAGACCAGTTGGAAAGTGAGATGAGTGAGGATATGAGCAATGATGTCAAGACCATGATGGGGATACCCACTGAAACAGCTTGCCTGAGCTAATAGGAGCTCAGCCAACTCCAGTCAGAAAGAAACCAGCAGAGGACCAAACGAGGCACTCTGAATATGGTGTTAGTTGTGTGGCTGGGGAAGACTATGGGGCAACTGACAGTGGCACCAGGATTTATCCCTACTGATTGTACTGGCTTTTTGAAAGCCACTCCCTTTGGAGGGATGCCTTGTTCAGTCTAGATATAGTATTGAGGGCCTTATTCCTTCCTCAAAGCAATGTGCCTTACCCTCTTTGAGGAGTGGGTAGGAGTGGGGTGGGGGAAGTTGGAGGAGACAGGAGGAGTGGAGGGAGTGGGAACTGGGATTAATATATACAATTGAAATAGATAGTTTAAGATAAAATATAATAAAAAATTAAAAAAAGAAATGTCAGTATAGATTTGTAGGCAACTTGAATGACCAAGAAAAAAATTATTGTCCTGAGTAAAGTAACAGAAACTCAGAAAGATGAATATGGTATGTACTCAGTTATATGAAGCTATTGGCCATTAAATGAATGATAGTCAACATATAGTCCACAGGCCCAGAGCAATTGAGTATTGGGTAAGAGACTAGCAGAGATGCATGAATTTCCCTGGGTGTAAAATTCATAATGGATTTTATGGGTGAACTGGGGGCATGGGGACCAGGAATTAGAGGATCTGGTAGAGAGAGAGGCTAAGACGAGGTTGAGGAACAGAATGCAGGAATAGGATGATAGAATTGGGGGGCTTTTGAGGATTCTTAGGTTCTTATTAGAATCTAGTGCAATGGAAACTTCTAAAATATAGGAAAGTGATCCTAATGAAATCTCTAAATAATGAGAGATGCAGTCCCAACTGGCCATCTCTTGTCAATAAAGAGTTTTCAATACTATGACTATCAAATCAAAGCTATGAAATAACTTACAAGGCATGACTACTAATAAAATGCAAAGAAACAAAGGACAAATAATGCTGTCTTTATCAGAAACAAAATAGAAGATTGAAACTAGATTTCACAAAGTACAACAGGCAGAAATTCAACAGAAAATAAAAAAATAGGCTGGATTTAAGTAATACTACTATAAATTTTACAAATTCAGATGTGTGCTCTAAATTTGTAATCCATTACCAGTTAATTATACTTTGTATTAAATTTTTTAAAAGAAAAAAACTACTCCTACTCTATATGTCTTTTTAATGACAAATATTACTTTGCTACTACCTGTGGTTACACCACTCCCAAAGACAGACTCACTTACAAATCATCTCACTTTTCAAATCTATACAGCCAGGGCACTAAACAATCTTACATATCTTCCATAGGGATGCTCCTAATTTTTCAGTTTACTGATGATGACATTTTATACTGTCTAGCCCAAAAAGAACACTGTAGGTATCTTTGCAACTCTCTCATTCAGTGAATGTTAATTGGCTATTTGATTCACCTGCCTTAACCTTTATTTGATTAGATGTCTTCCTCTGTATTTTTATAGCAATTCCTAAGTTTCTTTTCCTCCAAGCTCACTACATATACATCAGTCTTCAACACTAGCATCTGAGAACATTATCAAACATGTCACTTTTACTCTCCAAATTCTTAAGATATTTTAGCTCTATTCAGTCAACAACCATTCACTTACAATGAATCAACCTTTGTAATACTTAGTTCTGTGGGTTTCATGACTTCTACTTTAAGCTTTGAAAAAAAATTTTCCACTTCCTTCACATACGCTACATGCAAAACAAAACGTATTAACCATTTTCACTTACAAAGTATTTTTTCATTAAAAATGTACATGCACACATATCATAAGAATTACAGAAAGGTCCTCAAAACACTGAAAGGTACACTGCTCCCATATTTATCTGATAAAACTTCAAGTTTATAATTTTCAGTAAATATGTTTCAGTTAATTGTTTCATGCTATTAAAACATGTGTGTATGTCATACGTAATATTGGGACAAAGGTACTAAGAATCACTTGTGTGTCAGATGCCATGCGAATCATCTGATCTAGAATTAATCTATTCTCACATTTGTCTAAGACTGAATTTAGAGCTATGCTTTTCCAGAGCATTCACCCAATCTGGAGTGAGTTATTCCACATCACTCTGCATATTCAGTTTACCAAATGCAATAGTCTCAAAGCTAGCTCCACTCATGTGTAGGCAGGAAATTAATTTAATCTAAAAATTTGTAAAATGCTTCAGACATGACATGAAAAGATTAAAAAAAAATAGGACAGCTATTTTATACATGTGCCTCAAGCCTAGGAATCAGCTCTCTGTTCTCATTGTTTATCACAACAGGGGTTTCCATGGATGAATGCCTCTGAGATCACTTTCAATGCCTTGCAGCTTTTCCAGATGCCAGCATAAAAATATAGAGAGAGTTCCAACCTTGTAGAAATTATCCCATTACAACTGCTACTGCAGAAGTTCACCTTATGATATGTATGTTAAGAATTCCAAAGCCACCTAAAAAGGCAAAGGTACTTTGCTCTCCATAAACACAACAACACTCATTGGAAAAATACAGAATAGGCAAGAATTCAGACAATTTTAAAGGAACATAATTGAGTTCACTTGAGCATTATAATCTTCCAAATGCATATACATAGTATAAAATATTTAACATTATCATTAATATACTTAATACAAATGTATTTGTGGTTCTTATTCAATTAAAGAATGAAACTTAAAAGAAATCGGAATTGATTTATACTCAGAGTTGAGTATAATAGAGGGTTATTTATTTAGGGGTAGATTCACGGATCACAATCCTCTGCTTGAAAGGGTAATCCCACAGCTAGAAAAGAGGAGGCCTGATGCAGGTTACACCATTGACATTTTACAGTGTACTCCAGTGTTGCTTATTTTCTACTGACATAACAAAACACTGAAGACACTCCACTCAGAGTTTGTTTTCTTCTTGGCACGATTGGCCTTTGGGTAAGGAACTGCCCATGATTCAACCACCAACAAGGTACATGGTATCCGGATAAGTGGGACACAAGGAAAAAAAAAACTGTCAAATCTTGCCAGGACAGGGTAAGATGGTTTTGAAATTTTTCTTGCACCCAAAATGATCTGTCATTTACACTAGGCTTTAGCCAAAGTTGGTTGCTTCAACACTGCAAATGAGACTTTTGATGATTCCCCAGGTAGCCAGTTGTCTCTGTCATTTGTTGCACATTTTTGGAAGTTGCTTGATTAAACTTCCTGCTTAGTCAGATCTTCGATATGGTTGAAGACAAAATAGTTGAAGTTACTTTTCTCTCATGAATTGGTCTACTTGTTTATTATATAAGACTCAAACTCATTAGGATAGGATAATTATTGAAACATTACATGTCTCTTGCTTGATATGTTCTTGTTGTATGTAATTTTGTTTGAGGCTTAGAACTCTTCTATTTAAAAAAAAAAGGTAGAGGTGCTGTAGGAATTTCTACTGCCAGTAGCCTTTACGTTACCTGCCCACATGGGTGTACCTCCTATACACCTCCTATACTATTTATGCTGATGTAAAGTGTGTGTGTGGTCTCTTTTCTAACTGCAGGATTCAGTTGCTGTTCTTTCCAGGATAGGATTCTGATTTGTGAGTCTACTCCTAAATAAATAATCCTCTATTATTTTCAATTCTGGGCTCATGTTGGTTTTCTTTTAAGAATCCTTCTTCATAAGACATCTCTTTATAATCTCCTTAACTTGTTGCCATGTAATAGAAAACTCTTTAAGTCTTTGCTATTGACACAATGTTTCTTATGGAATTCTGAGGCCTAAAACTCCCAATCAGTAATTGATCAATCTCTGCATTACCTTGTCTAGAGAACCTGGCAGACCCATATCGGATTGGATGTGTATTATGTATATGAGACAAAGTCTATTTCTGATTATATGTTGAACATGAATGAATAATGAAGTTAATACTGTATCATCTGCTATAAATTCAGTCATTTCAATATACAAAACAACTCTCTACGTATTGTAAATCAGTAACTGTATTAAGAGATTCTTTAATATCTCTTTGCACCATGAGATTAGCATATAATTCTGCCTTCTGTACAGGAATAAGGGCTTTGTTCCACCTTTCTTAATTCTTCTGATTTGCAACTTTTCTTCCCTTATTTATTTGTATCAGTATAAAATGTACAGGCTCCAGTTATTGGTGTATCACATACAATTTGGGGAAGAATCCAAGAAGTTCTCTTTATAAGGTTAAGTCTATCACTTTGGGGATAATTGCTATTAATTTCTCACAAAAAAATAGCACAAGCTCTTTGCTATGGTTCATTGTCTTCCTTAACCTTTTTTTTTATTTCATTAGTAATAAAAGACACTAAAATTTCTACTGTGTTAATACCTGGTACTTGACGAAGTCTCAATTTGTTAACCCTGTAAGCTAGCTGTTCATTATTAGTCTGTAAAGACTGTATTATTTCTAAACTGCCTCATTCTTGGCTCTATTAACAAACCATTTTCTTAAGGATATAATATGAAGACAAAATCTGGGTCCCAATATCCAATAAATGGTTGTATCACCATAACCATGCAGAATACAATCCATAGTATTAGCAAAAAGTAACTAGAAGTTTAAATGTTAATGTAGTCTACCATTATATAACTTTCAAGTTTATCTATTTATTATTTACCTGTTATAAGATCCAATAAATTGCTTTAGGTGTAATAATCTTTCTTGTTCAGCAGGTCTTGTGGTTGCAGAGTCACAACGAGCAGCAATGCAACCGGGGGCAACATGAACAGTCCTGAGCTGCTTTAGTTTCCTGCCTTGGTAGTGGGTAAATACTAAGATACATGCTTTGCTTGACAAATTAAAAGCAATTAAATAAATTCCATACATGGAGTAAAGAGCCCAGAACTCACAGGTAGAGAGAACAAACCGGAAACTGCTCAAGTCACCATGCAGCAAGGAAAGCAGCAGTAGGGAAGGGGACATTATTAAATTAGGGATATTTCCAAGTCACTGCACACATTTAGTTCTGCTATGGCAGGGATTTTTACAAAAACCTGCTTAGGTAAAAGCAAGCCAAGAGGGCAGAGCAGGGAGACTTCCTGGGCTGTGGACCAGTGAGTCCTTTAGGCCATCCACCTGGTAGGTGTGGAGTCCAAATCCACGTGGGACACCAGATGAAGAAGGATGCTTAAAAGAAATCTCACACTAGCTCAGAATTGCATATATTAGAGCATTATTTATTTAGGGGTAGACTCACAGATCACAATCCTCTGCTGGAAACAGGCAACAGCAACCTAATCCCGCAGCCGGAAAAGAGAGCCCAGAGGCATGTTTTAGATTGGCATAAACAGTATAAGAGGCCAGGCTCAAATGGGCGGGTAACTTAAAGGCTACTGGCAGTAGGAATTCCTACAGCTTTTAATCTTGATTATTAACATGAAAACAAATGACGATTATATTTTCCATTATAAAATTCTCAATTGACTTCTATATCAGATGCTACATATGTGAGGAATGTAATGCGATATTTTGCTTCATGTGTACAATAACAAATCATGAATCAATTCAACATCATTAGCATATCTGCTTCAATCTATTATATTTACTTTCTTGTAGATATAGCCAAAATACTCTGTTTTCGCTACTTAGAGGTATATACTACATTATCAATAACTATATTTAGTATAGTTAAAAAACACTGACTATATTTTAAGTATTATTTTATACTATAAGATATAGTATAAAATATATATATACAATATATATAAACGATACTTTATACTGAATCTAGTCTTAAATATTTATAAAAATATTTTAGTTGAAAATATCTTGCATTTCCTTTTTCAAATAATTTTAGGAACATTGCTGTACATTGATACTCATTCCTATATACAAAATGTTCCCAATTAATATAATTAATTTGAATATTTACCTAATTAAATCTGACTTTGGGAAATAACTGTTTTATCATGCAACAACCGAAACGTGGGTCTGCGTGCACATACACACACACACGCACACACATGCACACACACATACACACACACACACACACACACAAAATAGTACTGCCTCTCCTTTCAGTTGTGTGATTTCTGTTTATCCTGAGAAATCTCATTTTCATTTATTATTACTTCAACTTGCTCAGAAGCCACTGATTCAATTAACTCCCACAAAACATTATACATAATTATGATGAATCTAGTTAGGAAGAAAACCATATTAACAACAGTCCATAATAAACACATTGAAGACTATTACCTCTCCACACCCCCCAAAAAAAAAAATCGCACTACCATCACCACCACCAAAATGCTGCATCATTCATGGAGACAAGAAAAAAAAAAAAAACAGAAAACAGAAAACTGCATGGGTATGAATTTCTGGAAACAACACTTTAAATCATTTTCTTCCAAGACTTTTATTCTTCAACTTACATTGTCACCTACTATAACCTACTTTTTCTCTGCATTAAGTTTGTCATATTTATTAGATAGAATCCAATATAATATACCTCAACCATAGGGACTTACTAGAATTTTACTAAAACTATATCAAGAAAGATATCTACTCTGTAATTTACTCATATTTTAATCTTTTCTACAGAATTATGAAGTCATTGACCTCAATGTTGATTTTTTTTCCTAAAAGATTAGATAACATACACATGAGCTTTTCACAATCTGGCTGCTTTCTGCGTTCATCCTAATTATTATCATGATGCTGAGTTGAAAAGTAATACTATATCTATCATTATAGTCTCTAAATCTCTGGAACTGAAAGCCAATACAAGTTTTCCTTCTCTCAGAGCAAATATAAAGTTGCCTCTGGTTATGGTATTTTATCACTGCGACAGACAAGCAACTAATAAAGAAGGTAAATCTTGTCATTAATAGCCCAATATTCAAGTATTTTGTATAAAATTTGTTTGTGCTGTCCATTATTCAATAAGAAAATTATTAGAAAATTGAGCAAAATACTACTGTTCTAATAAGGGCTCTGGAAACCCTCTTTTTAGCTTTATTTCAAACATAAAAATGTTGTGAAGCACACAAAGATCGCAAGGAGAGGAAAAATGAGATGAATATGTCCATGTTCTGTTATTACATATATGAAATTATTGAGAACAAAAAATATACCTACAGTAAAACTGCCGGAAACTAAACCCTTAACACATGAAAAACATTAGAAGTGATATTGGGTGGATCTGAAATATAATGGAAAAGTAATTAAAAGATTATGAAAATTTTGTATAGATGGAAGCTCTTGATCATGAACAAGATGAACAGGTGTGTAGAAGTTAACTAGATCTGGGAAATAACCAGGCCAGCTAAAAGATGAATAATTATATTTTTATTTATTATCAGGGGAAACTCACTAAACCAGAACAAGAAGCCCAAGTTCAGCTGTGAGGTGAGGTAATCACAGAGAGAGCTAGCACCTGGACCGGGTGCCTGGTTTCCTCCCGTCCCAGAAAGCCACACCCTAACTTGGTCCCACTTCAAATAATTAGTTAACAAGGCTTTTCCAGGACCTTTCCTTTCTGTCTAAACAAGAGCGATCCAAAACTAATACCGAACTATTTTCGATAGGAGCAGATACCAAATATAAAATTACAAACAACATAAACAGTATTAAGCAAAGAACAAATTATCCTGAGTAATCACCCAAAATCTCATTTGCAACGTTGAAGCAACCAACTTTGGCTAAGGCCTAGCGTAACTGACAGACCATTTTCACAGGCAGGAAAATTTTCAGGACCATCTTACCTTGTCTTAGCAAGGTTTGGCAGTCCTTTTCCTTGTGTCCTACTTGTCCAGTCCAGATACCATGTACTTTGTCAGTGCTTGAGGCATGGGCAGTCCCTTGTCCGAAGGTCAATTGTGTCAAGAAGAAAACAAACACTCCGAGAAGAGTGTCTTCAGTGTTAAACATTCTCCTGGAAATAGATTAGTGCTGTCAGGAGCAATCATGTCTCATGTAAACAGAACCCTAAATTATTAAAATTCCATGTTCTACAGATCCTTGAAGTGGTGAAGATTACCTATCTAGGCAGAATACTATCTCTATATATCTAAAGAACCTAATTAATCTATGTATAGCCAACATGAACAATTATTGACCTATGATATTTAATATCTGTATAACTTAAAGACTAAGACTTCATATCAGAATATTAAATAATCTGTAAGCAAATGTGTAGCAACTGAGGACAATGACCTCAAAATGTAAACAATGTATAAGTATCTTGATCAGAGGTAAGAATAATATATAATGCAATGCTAAAATATGTCCTAAAAGTTGTATCAAAAATACAAAACGTCCGAAACAGAGAAGGAAACATGCATATATACAATCTGAGAGAATAACTTTGCATAAGTATAGAATATTATAAGCAGAAATAGCAAATATAATTTGAACTTGTATAATATACAAAAACTATACCAGTATAAATTACCCATAAATAATAGCTCACAAGTATTCACTCTATTACCCACTTTTATGATTCCCCTTTTTATTTTAGAATCTACAGTTTCCACCCCAGCACTCTACCTGATACAAGTAATAATCAAATACCCCTAAATGGTGTTCCCAACCCTGAAGATAAACGTTTTTGGGAGTGGTGACATCGTCCTCTAGAATTGCTTCCCACTGTCATGGGGCAGTGTTTTTTAGAAGTTAACTCAATTTGGGAAATAACCAGGCTAGCTAAAAGATAAACAAGTATATTTTTTATTTATTATAAGGGGAAAACTCACAAAACTGGAAAGAGAAGCCCAAGCTCAGCAGTGCAGCAAGAGAACCACAGAGAGAGAGAAAGTACCTTGGCTGTGAGCCCATTTTTCTCCAGGTCCCAGAAAGTCACACCTTAACTTGGTCCCACCTCTTGATGATAATTGGTTAACAAGGTTTCCCCATCACAGGTGTATAAGGAAAATGTTTCAAATATGTTTCATATGTATATATTTATAGATAGACATAGTGTGTGTGTATATGTTAGTGCACATATAAATCTACCACATTCCATAATAAAGCACTGAAATTCAGAACATAATTTGTAAATCACCTATGAAATTCTTATAAGTATGTCTGTCACACAGATGATGAAACAAATGTGAAGAGTAAAATTTCATTAGAAAACATACTGAGTTTCAGACCAAGAACCTTATAAAACTTGATGAATTAAAAAGAAACAGGAGGAGAAAATTCTGATAGAGTCACAGGAATTATTGGAAAGGGGCTTACAAATTATCTGGCTACACTGAAAAGCAAGGAATTTGAGCATTAATTATGAATTCAGAAATATATACCAAAGACAATGAAATTAAACATGGAATAGAATAATTATTTCTGGTACATAAGTATCAAAAGATAGTAAAAATATTGTTTTATAATATTTATCAAAGGAATTTTGAAAAATTGAGGGAATATTAAAACTGAAGTTTTGACAATATCATCTATGACCAGTGATATTACTTTGTGTCTATACAAGATTACGTACAATTTGATATTACTATAAAGAAATCAGTGAAGGGAACAACGTTATACCCTTGTTTCTCAGAAATTTCATCCTACTGAGAATGTGCTCTGAAAGGTTCCACGGCAGCTTCAGAGTTAAATATGATTCAGACCTCACAGTTTCTATATCTTCCTTAGCCTCATTTGTATTTTTAAAGTTCCTGAAAAAAGTCCCAAAATTTTCATCTTCTTTACAAGCTCTGTTATCACCAAAGTTCTTTTGTTTGAATGTACTATTTTATTTCCTATAGACACCATGGAATGATTTATTAAGTATCTGTGTAATGTCTCCCAGGAATCTATGCAGACACTATAGAACATACTTCAAATATTTATAAATTTCTTAATAATTTCAAGGAAATATTGTAAGGCAGTTATATGCTTAAGTGTGTTTGAGAAATTTCACATTTTAAATATATGGGCAGATAAGACATGATTCAAGCTTGTTTTGATAGTTGGATAAGCCAGGGAAATTTCCTTATGTGTTTTATTATTTTACTAAGCAATGAAATAATTAGAATCTGTATCTCACACAGTTGGCCTCTTACAGAACTTCCATGTAGCATCAGTTTCTCCTTATAATAGGTATAGAAAAAAAGCAAGCCTCATATTAGTTTCATTTCCCATCTATTTTTCTTTTGCTTTTTAAGTCAAAAGGACATCTGGGGAATGATTGAGACAACAGTTGTGTTCAACACTGTGTGCACATTAGATTCTCTAGGGGAGCTTTGGGAAAATACAGATGTCTCACATGGGACTCTTAGATAATTGCTCTTGGGATGGACAGACAGCTTGATTTTTGTTCTCCCTAGATAGTTCTCTTATGAATCCAGGTTTTTGACCCATTTTGAAGGAACACTTCAAATTTTATAATTAGATTACCTTTATTTATGTTTAATCCTTCTGTTTGCATTTCACTTTATTATTTGTGTTTGTAAGACATTCATAATCAAAACCAAATGCTTGTCAATTCTTGTCTTAGAAACTTATCAAGTCCACATCTACTCACTGTCCTTCAGTTTAGCTCTAAGTCCTTCACCAAATCTCATTTACATTACTGTATATTTTGCCAAGTTTGCCAAATTCCCTATTTAGTAAAGCTTGTTTCTCAATTTCTTTTTTTTACATTCTAAAATAGAACAACACACATCTTCTAAATCTTTTATATGTGTCCTTAACATGTAGATAAACCATATGTTCTGTGGCTTGGTTTTTAATATTTTGCTTCACTTACCTGTTGTTTAACAATGAAAATCCTCTCCTGCCACCATATAGCCTGCATGTGATACTACTGGATTTATTGCAATGTCCTAACTTTATAAGACTCTGTCTCTCTTTGTTATGCACACTTGCTTTAAAATACCTTTTCTTATTATATTTTTCCATGTTCCTCCAGAAATTCTAACCTCATGAAATACCTGGGAGCTTTGTGTCATGAAAAGAGCACACTATCTATTGACATAAAATTCTTCAGCATGAATGTCTTCATTCAATTTTTAATAAAGTTTTATAATAAAATTTTAGTGACTATCCTTTTTTCTGTACACTAGATTTTAACCTATTAGTTAAACTGATATAAGAAATAGAAAGAAAATATGATGTTAATATTATTTGTCAGTTTCTTAAAAGAAAATCTACTTTATGGAAAGTAGAAATGTTTTTTCTATCTTCAGCCTACAGGTCCATAATATCCAGCACACTTTTCCATGAAGCAGAAAATTTGAAAAACTGTTAGAACTCTATTGCCAGTTTGCCAGTCATTTTCTTCTGTATCCTGCAGAATGTCTTGTAGATTCTATCATAAAGCAGGAACCCTGAAGGACTGTCTCACCTTTAGGTAAGTACAGCAGTCATTTTTCTGTGGATCCTGCATATCCAGTACATACAACATATCATCAAGCAGTCCAGGCAATAGCAGTTTCTTGTCCAAATAGCGAACAAACTCCACGAGGGGCCTCTTTTATGCTCACCATCCTCTAGAAGTAGAGTGGTGTTACCAGAAGCAGATATATCTTATTGTCATGAAAATCCTAAGCTCCTAAAACATTTTATATTCCATATTCTTTTAGCCTTTGAAAGGTTTGGAGAATACCTATCCATCTAAAATGTATCTCTGTATATCTAGAAAATCTAACTAACATGACTACAAATTTGACTATTAGCATGTATTTCTTAATTATACATTACTTTTTTAATGAGCTCCACAAGCAACATATCTTAATCATGAACAGAAATATACATGCAACAAAATTGACCTTAAATTTGTATCAATAAACCAAGATTCATACCTCTGCAAATTATTCATCTCTTCAGCATATGCCCCTATAAATGTAAACACATATTTATAAGCAATCATTTAAAGAATTTGTTCATTGTTCTCTAGACTACTGTTGATTAGTAATGCTGTTAATTGGGTCTTTCATAGGGTATTCTGTGTGATAGGTCCATCTCAATAAGCAGTCCTGAAGCTGTCAATGATGCTGGACCATCTGGGCCATTGCTTCAGAGGGTCTTGTTTGATCAAACCATAATAGCTAATAAGGAGTCCACAGCTTTCTACCCCTTTTAATCTATGACAGTCTGTGCTCTGTCTCTTTAAAGACTTTATTTTTAAAAAGTATTTATTTCATTTTATAGCTGTCTACACTCTTTTTTTTCTCTCAAGAGTACATACATGTTTTAAAGCACACTGTGACCCATTTGGAGGTCTTCTTCATATGAATCTGTCTTTATTGTGTATTTATAATCATTTTATGACCAGGACTTCTTGTTTGTCTTAATGCTAAATGGGCATGGCTAGGACTAAGACTGTTTTGCCATTTGGCTCTGCCAGGACAGCAAGGTTCAGACATATTCACTATCTCTGTGAGCTGTGCACATTGCCCTAACTCCAGTGAATCAGCACGTCTATGATGCACCATTAAGCAATTTTTAACACAGAGCTCACTTGCCCCATTTAAGTGCAGGGCTACATGAAAGAGTCAGTATTCATTCTGCCAGCATGAACCAGGAAGTCGGGTCTTAAAGAAGCTGTGCAATTTTTTGCTACTAACACTGAGTCAGGAAGACTTATCTTAAAGAAGCCATGCCTCTGCTCACTGTCAAAAAGAAGAGTTTATCTGAAAAATATGCAGCTGCCAAGAAGCTGTACTCTGTTCTGTGTCTAGAATCCTTTCTAAATCTCTCTCAGGTTTTATGTGGATGTAGTCGGCCCAGCTGTGGCACCATTTTGTTGCAGAGATGATTCTTTCATATCCTGGCCACCCAGACCTAATAATAATACAGAAACTATATTAATTACATCACTGTTTGGCTAATAAATTAGTCATGTTTCTGGCTAGCTCTTATATCTTAAATTAACCCATTTCTATTAATCTGTCTATCAGCACAAGGCTGTGACTTACTGATAAGGGTCTGGTGGGTGTTTCCCTCCTTTGTCAGCTACATGGCATCTCTCTGACTTCATTTACTTTCTCTGTATATCTCTGTTCAGATTTTGGTCCTGACTTTACTAAGCCATTAGCTGAAACAGTCTCTTTAATAACCAGTGATAATAAAAAATACTCATAGCATACAGAGAGGAATCCCACATCAGAATAAAGAAGTGCAAATTAACCAGGTATTTAAAAATATTTCTATAACCAACTTTGGAAAAAAAACTAGTACTGAGAGTCTTTTTCAACATTATATATTTTATCATTGTCATTTGTCTGTGTAGGTTCATGTCTGTGAAAGTTTGTGTGTGCCTATGATGAGAAGTCAATTGCCTACAGAGATTGGAAGAAGGGATCAGATCACCTAGAGCTGGAATTATAGGTTCATGAAGCCCCTAAGATGTGAGGAAGAAATCAAACTCATGTCCTTTGGAAAGAACTCTCAATCATTTTGTCTTCTCCTAGCCTCTTCTTACAATATAGCTGAGATTAGCCTCATCCTCTGAAGTTGCAGAATTATAAATATGTGCTAGGTTTTAAACGGTAAGGCAATTTTTCATGATAATTTCTACATATATGACAAATATAATAATTATGTTCTTTAATTTTAGGAAAAGAATGTTTTAACTGTTCTCTATTAATTTCATTTATGACTTGTGCTTTTTGTATAGCAGAAATATTATAAAGAAAGATAATCTATGATATACTCTATAAAAACATGACTATGCTGTAATCATAGGTTAAAAATTGTTAAAAATTTTAATAACTAGAGTCTGTCAGGGTAATAATTATATAAATATAATAATCAATTGGGAAATTTACTTCCATACATTCATTAGTTGCTTATATTCCTACAAATACAAACACCAAGCAATTAAGTGTCATGGAGGATTGGATTCAGATTGCCACCAATAAGCCTGACAAGGTAGATTCTTATATATACGCCATGTTTTGCCATGATTGGAATATTGACAGCACAAACAAAAAATGCATTATAGAAGTATGTTTAATATTGTCTCTCTCTATATATAATTAACATTTTTTATACAAGTTTCATACCTTTGAAGTGGGGAGTTTATCTTGGTATCATAAATAGTGAGCTGTATTGCTTCTAATGTACATAGGAAAGGTATGATAAATATAACCAGTTAATCTTTTAGAAAGCATTTTCAGCTTCTACAACGCAGGTTTGAGCAGTCAGGCAAGATATGAATCTTTATCACACTGTGATAAAGGCTTTTTTTGAGGGAGATACATAACGTTCTTTGTTCTTAAATTCCCACAAAGAAACATCATTGGGAACAACAAATATTATTTTATACTTCATTTTTTCAAGAACACTGAACAATTTAAGAACCAGTTTTCTAGCTTGCAGGTTTTTTCAATCTTTGAATGTAGTACGTGTGTGATATTCACTAGATTTTTAGTTAAAATGACTATTAAAAGTTAAACTACAAGTATATATATTTGAGGCTAAAATATTGAGAAGACCAATATCTTGTGCCCTGCTTTATTCAAATGAATTTAATGTAACTAATTTGAATGACAATGATTTGATAATCCTCATCACATAATAGAAAAATAAATCTTGATGGTCCTATGAATAATAGACAAACAAGTAAGGATGCATACTTACTTTTTAAAAAACGCTTTTATTAAAATATTAAATCTCAATTCTTTAGATATTGAAGGAACCATTAATTATCTTGACTACATATGGGAAACATAAACCTTTGATAGCTAAAATAATTCTGAACTAAAAGAACTGCTGTTGGTAATAAAAACTGCATGATATTGGCAAAAAACAAAAACCAAAACAAAACAGACAAGTTGATCAAAAGAATTGAATTGAAGACCCAGACATAAATTTCCATACCTATGGAAACAGTTTTGATAAAGAAGCTAGAAATACACATTGAAAAAAAGATAGCATCTTCAACAAATAGTGCTGGTCAAACTAAATATCCAAATATAGAAGAATGAAAAGAGACCCATATTTATCATGGTGAACCAAACAAAAGTTCAAGTGGATTAAAGACATCATAAATCTAGAAACACTGAGTCTGATAGAACAGAAAGTAGAAAATAGTCTGGTACAGAAAGCAACTTTCTGAGGAAAATACTGAAAGGCACAGGAATTAAAATTAACAATCAGTAAATAGAACCTTACGAAACTGAAAATCTTCTTTAAGGTAAATTATACTGTTAATTGGACAAAGCACAGCCTACACATCAAGTGAAGATCTAATATCAAAAAATATAAAGAAACTACATATCAGAAAAAACAAATAATCAAATTTAAATATAGGATACATATCTAAACAGAGAATTCTCAACTTAGGTATCTTTAAGGGTTGGAAAACTTTTAAATGAATGTTCAACATCATTAGCCATAAAGAAATGAAAAATCAAAATTATTTTGAGATTTCAACTTATGCCTGTCAGAATGGCTAAGATCAGCCACTCAAGCGAAGTAACAAATCATTCTGGTGAGGATATGGAGTAAGAGGAAAACTCCTCCACTGCTGAAATATCTGTGTTTTTGGACAGCCATTAAGGAACTCAATATGAGATTCCTCAGAAAAGAAATGCGAAGAAACCTTGTCTTGTAAAAAAGAAAGAAGGAAAGAAGGAAGAGAAAGGAGGGAGTAAGGGACAACTTTGGTCAGAGAATATTCTCTGTGCAGTAGGCAATGGTCATTGCAGAGACTGATAGCTGATCAATGTGCCACATATAGTACGTGGATCATCTGTATCAACTTCCGACCACATAAAGCTCAGGGACTTGAAAGAAAGAGAGACAGAAAAAATACAAGAGGGTAGCAAACAGGAAAACTATGAAGTGATGACCGCTGGACATGAAAAGGTTGCTGCATTCAAGAAGTCACAACAACTGAGGTGACCAACAGAAGTCTTGCACAAGATTAAGCTAGCACACATTTCAGCATGTATGTATGACAAAGGAAGTTTTGAGTTCCTCCCGTTCAAAGAGGAATTAGTACTAGTTAACGATAATTTGCTCATTTCTTAGTGCACGGTGCCACATTTATGTATCTATAGACAATACTAATTAGATTTCATCTTATTAATAACAAAGACCGGAAAATGTGAGATAGAGAGAGGTGAACGGCATTAAGGGATGGTGGGTGGATATGATAAATGTGCATTGCAAATATATGAAGCTTTTAAGCAATAAAAATACATTGTTTAGAAAGAAAACAGACCAACATACACACAGACACATAATCAAAAATAAATTATACTTAAAGAATCTATACTTGTTTGTAAATACACACATCATTAAAATTTAAATAAAACCTAAAACAAAGGCAAAAATAAAGTTTTGCTGCTAATCATTAATCTAAGAATCACTTTGTAAAGGTGAATAATTTTTATTATTTATTTTACTTTTTGACATTATAAAACAATTATATAATTTCTTCTTGTCTTTTATTCCCCCCAAACCCTCCTATATATCTCTGTTGTTCTCCTTCATATAAAAAATCTTTATTTATTAATTTTTGTTACATATATTATATGAATTTTACATATAGATACAGATTACATAGAGATAGAGATAAATATTCCTAGATACAAGCATACAACCTACTCAGTCTGTAGAGTGTCACTTCTATTTTTTATTATTTATTTATTTATTTATTTATTTAGGTTTAACTGAGAGGATTTCTCTGTGTAACAGGCCTAACTGTCCTGGAACTTACGTTGTAGACTAGGCTGTCCTTGAATTTACAGAGATCTACCTGCTTCTGCCTCCCAAATGTTGGGATTAAAGGAATGTACCACCACCACCCTTCTAGAGTGATACTTCTCTGTATGTTTTCAGGACTGAGTTTTTGATATGGGATAACCAATTAGTATGCTTTTCCATCAGGAAAACTTTTTCTCCTACTCTGGGTGCAGCAGTGACAACAGGTCTCTAATTGATCTTAAGATTCAATTTCTCAAAGGAGAATCATTCCTGTTGCTGGGAAAGTACCCAACTGCCCAAGGCTAGTGAAGTCATGGACCTTGAAGGGGACCCTAAGCTCCCACTTTATTAAGCCAGCATATTCTCTGAATGTATTCTAAATATTTGCCTCTATACCCACAGATAAACACTAACCACTCGATTAAGAAAACTTCTATTTAAACAAGACTGATATCATTACAGAAAACCACAGCAAATCATATTGCAGAGTTCAGAGCTCAGTCCCAACAGATACAGCTACAAGATGTTTTTTTAACACTGACCTTTCAAATGAAGTTTTTATTGAAAACACCATCTTGGTGAGACTGGTAATCTTAAGTTATAAATAAAAAATCCCTTTTCATCACAGTTGGTTCAGTTTAAATATTCAGCGTTCTTTACCACATGGTGAAATTCACTTCTCTATCTGCACATTACTAAATATTATTGTTGAGAGATAGTCTGTTTTTTTCACAACTGCCAAATATGCCATACTACATATTGCTAAAATATGAGCTTCCTGGAACACAAATAAATACTATTGCTTTTTAAAAATAACAATAGCTGTCTTTCTAACAAGTAAGTAGCCTGTAATTTACCAGCTTTTCAACAAATAATGGAAGGACACTGTGCTAAACAAACCCAATACCAAAAGGTTCTTCTATGTAGTCTCCAAGAAATTCTCATAGCTTAAATGACGCACAGTTTCAATAAATACATTTTCATAATTGTATATATTTTTAAAACTTGGAAGCACATATTTATTCTTTCATACATTGCAATTCTTATCACATATTATATAGTACAAAATTACAGACCCTGCGCCCTATAGAGTAATGCAAAGGAAGTCCATTTGGGAAGCAAATATATGGCCGCTGAACCCTGAATGACATGTGAGCAACAATAAGCATGTGTGCATATGCATATGGGCATGTGTGTATGTGTACTATGTGTATGTATACTTTGTGCAAGACATGTTTTAGGTGTGGGTATTTGCATATATATTTCCACATATATATGCTATGCTGGATAATAAATGTATAGAAAAGTTGAAGTTCAGAAGCAGCTTAAAATAAAAATTATTAGAATACAGAAAAAATAAGGCTTTTGCCAATAAAATAATATTATTCTATTGCTGATGGATAATGCTTGTAAAGAGTAGTTACTAACCTAGATAGAGAATAAATGAACAACGAAAAAAAACCCATGATAAAATACTGGTGAAATATAAATGTACTATCTAGTAGAAAATTCAGAAAACAACCACAGTTTAGGAAATTACTCATTTGTAGAATAAGGAGAAGAAACTCAAATATAAGAAACAATTCTTGAGGGAGGTTGACTCCCAGTTTCCTGAGAAACCGCCACACTGATTTCCACAGTGGCTGCACAAGTTTGCATTCCCACCAACAATGGATGTGTGTTCCCCTCATTCCACATCCTCTCCAGCATAGGCTATCATTGGTGTTTTTGAGTTTGGCTATTCTGACAGGTGTAAGATGATATCTCAAAGTTGTTTTGATTTGCATTTCCCTGATCGCTAAGGAGGTTGAGCATAACCTTAGGTGCCTTTTGGCCATTCGAAGTTCATCTGTTGTGAATTCTCTGTTCAGTTCAGTACCCCATTTTTTAATTGGGTTAATTAGAGTTTTAGTGTTTAGTTTCTTGAGTTCTTTGTATATTTTGGAGATCAGACCTTTGTCTGATGAGGGGTTGGTGCAGTTCCACTCTTGGGAATATACCCAAGAGATGCCCTAACATACTACAAAAGCATTTGTTCAACTATGTTCATAGCAGCACTATTTGTAATAGCCAGAACCTGGAAACAACCTAGGTGACCCTCAATAGAAGAATGGTTAAAAAAGGTGTGGAACATATACACATTAGAGTTTTACTCAGCGTTAAAAACCAATGACATCTTGAATTTTGCATGCAAATGGATGGAAATAGAAAACGCTTTACTGAGTGAGGTAAGCCAGACCCAAAAAGAGGAATATGGTATGTATTCACTCATATATGGATTCTAACCGTAATTAAAGGTCTTTGAGCCGATTATTCGTGATCCTAGAGAAGCTAAATAAGAAGGTGAACCTGATGAAAATCATGTAGCTATCTGCCTGGAGATTGGAAATAGACAAGAGTCCCAGGTAACCTCGGGTGCATGGGCGGAGGGTGGGGGAGGGTTGTTGGAAGGGGAGAGGGTTAGAGAGAAGGGAATAGGGGAGGAATGGGGAAAGATCGGTGGACTGGGATGGGGGGAAGGGAGGAAGGATGGATATGGGATCAGGGAAGAATATATTTCAACTAAGGGAGTCATTTCAGGGTCTACAGGAGACTTGATTATAAATGGGATCCCAGGTCCAAGGAGAGATCCCCAGATTGTTCTCTGGACAGAAGAGAGGGTGCCTGAAACGGCCTAGGCCCATAACCATACTGATGAATATTTTGCTCATCACCATAGAACCTTCATCCGACGATGGATGGCGATACAGACGGAGACCCACGTTGGAGCACCGTACTGAGCCCCCCAAGGTCCAAATGAGGAGCAGAAGGATGAAGAAAATGAAAAAGGAAATAAGGACTGCTAGGGATGCGATCACCCCCTGATACAAGGGGACGGATCTAATGAGAGTCTACCAAGGCCAGTTGGACTGCGACTGAACGAGGACATGATCCAAACAGATTCTCTGAATGTGGCCGGATTCTCTGAATGTGGCCGGCCTGGAGTCTTTCTGAAAAGCCATTGACAATGGCACTGGGACTTGTTTCCTCTGCATATACTGGATTTTGCGGATCCAGTCCGTCTGGACACTCACCTTCCTGGACCTGGAGGAAGGCGGGAGGAACTTGAACTTCCCACTGGGCAGGAAACCCTGACTGCTCTTAGGGATGGAGAGGGAGGAGGAGAGGGAGTGGGGGGAGTGGGAGGGTGGTGGGAGGAGGGGCGGAAATGGAAACTTTTATAATTTAATAAAATTACTTTCAAAAAAAAAAGAAACAATTCTTATAATTGTAATATTCAGAGATACTTTTTCAATCATGTGAAAGAATTAGAGGTGAGAATAAGATAAAAGCAAAGATGAAAGATTAAAAAATATTAAAAAAAGAAAAGCTATAATTTACTGGTAATAAATATCAAAGATACAATTAAGTCAATACATAATTGATCAATGAAATGACAACTTTGAAATGTCCTTACATAATTTCAGAAGATGGAAAAAGATACAGTGTGGTCATTATTTTGGTCAATGAAATTGGGGAATAAATGAAGTTAAAAAGCTGAATTAGCCATAGCAAGATTCTTCAAAAAGAAGTAAATTGTCTTGTGTTTGTATTGAGGAAAATATTTCAAAGGTGGAGTTTAGTAGATCACAGGTGAGGAAGCAAAATAATGTGGAAGGGAGGGTAGAGCAAAGAAAAAAGACAGGTATATTTCAGCTCATCAAAAATCTTTATAGTCAGAGATAGTACAGCGAAGTAGCATATTTGACCCAGCTTTACTGAAATGAAGATAAATTGGAGGAAGAGAAATTATGTACTTAATGTGAAAGAACAGATGCACTAAAAGTTGATTCAGTCATCTATATACAAATTACAATAAGTTTTGTGAGTCTAAAGATAATAACAGTAACATAGGACAAGGTCTTCCAATGGATTTCAAAAAGATCTACTACACACTAATGTGACATTGCATTCATACAACTATAATGTAATACTAGAATAATATGAAAAGTCATGATACATTTTATATATGTTTATTTACATCATATTAGTGGGTGGATGGTTAAAACTTATTTCTTGGTATAGAGTGATCAACTAGGTCATGTTCTGAGAGGAAAATCTAATGCTACTCTTCTGCTAAAGTAGCATAGCAATAAAATCATTCCTCTTGACATTCTGCTGTACCTATAATTCATTGCCTTTCTTATCCCACATTAGAGAAGCTTCTTGTAGTGTATGGGATTTAACACAGAAACTCACAACTAAACAATGTGAAAAGAGTTTGGAGCACTCACCCTTAATTGGGGTATGTGCCTCACACCCTTTCTCCAAGTTTAGTGATTTATGTGGAAGGGATCTATGTGAAACTCCAAAAGAGTTTCACTGAATATATAAAGCATATTCTAGGTTAATCTCCATTCCCAGTGGTAGTTATGCAATATAAAATTAACTCATTATTTTTGTGGACATTTGTTCCTTCCTTTTATTGATAACTCTCTAAGATCGATTTATGTTGGCCATACATACATGGGTGTGGGGCCCTCAACAGGAACATGGGAAGTCTACCAGTGGCCACACCCTCAGAAATAATGATTCTTCCTCCTCTAGAGTTATCATCTGCTAATAAAGAACTCGCCAGGGAGGAAAGCCTAGTGAGCACTTTCCTCACCTACACTGGGATTTGTCATAGTCTGGCCTTGTGTCCATCACCACATCTACTGTGACTCATGTGAGTGTCACAAGTCACGTCATGTTCAAAAGACGGCAATTACAGGTCTCTATTGTTGCTCCTTACAAAACATGCAAGTCTCACCTATGGTGACTGTAGTCCAGCTACAGGTATAAATTTAAATATTTAGAATGCAATTTAGGAAGATGACAATCTATAAAAAAGCACATTCCACCACAGGGCATCTAACTTCTGTAAACATGAACCTTTGACCAGGAAGATAAGTTAATAGTATAGACTGAATTAGCAATGCCTAGAGCTAAAATCATTAGGATGAATCAGCAGTAGATTAGGATATCTCCAAGACAAATTCAATTAGCACATTATTTCTCCTCCCCAAATAGTCCACGTAAGCATGATTTTGCATTTGAGCTAAAAGACTATATGGCAACTCCATTACTCTCTCCATGAGATGTCCATCTTCCCAATTCGAAAAGTGAGATTCATTTTAAAAGCCTAACCTGAAGTTTAACTCCTGGATCAAAAAGGGAAGGTACTTTGTACCTCTATCCCCATGTCTTTCAATATCGATGGGATACAATATCCATGTATCCCAATGTCGGAATACTTTGCTGATATTGTGTTCCTTGGGGTACTCCCCAAGGGCCCGCTGATATCATCCATGGAGAAATTGCAAGAATGTCCTAACAGGGTTTCTTCTATTTTAGTCACTTTTCTATTCCTACTCAAAAGTCAGTTTTAAAATCCTCTAGCTGACCAGAGCTGGTGGGAGCTCATGGACTCTGGATTCACAGCTGGGGAGCCTGCATGGGACCAAACCAGGTCTTCTGAATGTGAATCACAGTGGTGTGGCTTGGTCTGTTTGTGGAACCCATGGCAATGGGCCCAGGATTTAGCCCTCGTTCATAAACTGTTTTTTTGTTAGTCCATGCCCTATGGTGAGATACCTTACTCAACCTTGATGCAGGGGGCAGGAACTTGGTCCGGCCTCAACTGAATATGACAGGCTTAGTTGACTCCCACGGGAAACCATATCCTCTATGAGGAAAGGATAGTGGGTGGGTAGGGATGTGGGTGGGGGAGTGGGATGAGGGAATGTGGAGAACTGTGGATGGTACATAAAATTAATAAAAATTTACAATTAAAAAAAACTTTTCTCATGCCACTGTTGTTTTTGCCTCAAAGATTTTGTATCTAGAAAAGTAGATACGGAAATCAACCTTTCAAACTTTAATAAATTCTATTTTTAATTTCAAAAAATATAATTCTCATAGTGAATGAAATTAACCACCCACAGAAAAATGAATGAAATATTTGTTTCACTTTAAAAATAAATATTGCAGACTCAGAATAAGTGCCAAATTTTCTGCTATTTACAAAATCTTGACTTATTTTTTAAAAAGACATGCAATTAGAAGCAGAATATTAGGGAAAAATGGAACAAGGCTAGGGGATGGGGTACATGACAGTGTATCATCACGGGTTTGGGATCAAAGCAACTGATACACATTGTGAAGGTGTCATGATTAGTTATGTTATTTTATACAATTAGCTCTCCCTAAGAAAAAGTCTTACGTTTAGGACTAGTTATTACTTCCATCTGTTGTTTCTCTTTTCATTAACAACATATCACTCTTTTTAGAACAGTTAATTCCTAACATTTTGAAAGAAATTGACATTACTGAGATTGTTATTATGAGTATGATTAGAACACAAATAGATCAGCCATAAAATGTTGCAAAAAGATTTTTAACCAGAATAGCAATATCACAAACTTATGAGTAGTGTCTGTTCTAGTTGCTGCTTTTAAAAAAATAAATAACAAACAAAAAGCACTTCATATATATTTTATAATAATAACTTTATTCAGTTTAAATTTGTTTTATGTAATATTTATAAAAACATTAAAATTCATAGAAGGAATTGTGCTGTCATCATTTGTTGCTGGAAGTGATAGACCAGGAGAGGAGATGTGATGTGTGAGTTCTTAGGAGCAAAACTCACCAAGAGAATTCCATAAGTTCACAGTGCTGTTTCAGAGAGATAGGAGAAAACTGACTCCCCATGGAGCCTTTCTATTGCAAATTCTTTACATAATATTCTCTTATATGAAAGGACAGCTTATTTCTTCGCCCTCCCATACACACCTCACATCCATTCCAAGGCTTATCCACAGATTTTCCTAAATAACTTTGTTATATAATCAAATTTACATATGTGATATTTAGTTGAGGAGAAATATACTACTTAAAAAGAAATAACATTTCGAACATTCTACCTGCCATCATTGTTTATATTTAAAATAGATTATTATACAATCTATCCTTATTATAGTTTCCCCTACATCCACTCTTTCTAAGTAACCCCCGCTCCACACACACCCTTTTTCATGGGTTACTTCTTGTGAAGTAGGCCTTAAATTAAATCAGATATTTTTGCCTATAGCTAATATCTGGATGTAGGGGCAAGGCAAATTTTCATATATGTGGATATAGGTCCAAAGTTTCATAGCTGGCTTGGTGTCTACATTTCTCTTTTCGTAACCTGCAAAGTACCTACCTACATCAAAGACATTATAACCAGAGGTTTCCATGTAGGCACCCTCTGGTATTCTTCATGTTTAATGAGTTGTTTAGATGTTGCCCTCAGCTGTGTGGCTCACCTTTCAGTCTGTAGAGAGCAATTCTTTATCTTAGAATCAATTATGGTTGTTTTGGTATTTTCATGGGACCCCCACACCTTGTCCAACAACTCAAGTGAATGCAACCCAGACCCTGGCACTGGAGACCCTGCCTGACTACAAGTGATGACCAGATGAGAATGTGTATGCCACACTGACAGGAGTCCTCATTAGGGTCACCTTCATAGATTCCAGGGAGTTTTCACTATATTTGGCTTCCAAATAAATGCACTAATGTTCCAAAATTTTACCTGTCTCTCCCCACAATCTCTCCATCCATCCATTTCCTCCCCTATCTGATCCACCCCACTACTCTCTCCCCTATCCAAACACACCTTGAAGTCTATTCAATTTCCTTCTCAAGTGAGATCCATGTGTCCTCTACAGAAGCCTACTCAACATTTCTGGGTCTATGGATTATAACTTGATTATCATTATAATCGCTAATAGTCACTTATAAGTTAATGTATGCCATATTTGTCTTTCTGATTCTGTGTTTCCTTAGTCAAGATAATTCTTTTCTAGTTACATACATTTGCCTACAAATTTCATGTCATTTTTTCAACAGTTGAGTAATAATCTATTGTACAAATATGCTACATTTTCCATATCAATTCTTGTATTGAGGGACATCTAGGTTGTTTCTACTTTCTGGTTATTACGAATGTAGTCACAATGAATATGACTAAGCAAGTGTCCGATGCACCTATTAAATATATGCCCAAGCGTGTTTGGTATAAATGGGTGTTGAGATATGTTAATTTCTAATTACCTGAGGAAACAGAATATTGATTTCCATAGTGCTTACAAGGTTTCACTCCCACCAGCAATGGAAGGGTAATCCCTTGCTTGACATCCTTACCAGCGTGAGTCATCACTTCTGTCATTGATCGTAGCCATTCTGATGGCAATAAGATGGAATCTCAAAGTAGTTTTGATTTCTTGAAACTCTTGATGGCTGAAAATGGTGAACACTTCTTTAAACATTCTCCAGCCATTTGAGATTCCTATATTGAGAATTCTGTTTAGATTTGTACTCCACTTTTATTTTTAAAATTCTTTATTTTACATACTAGCCCAATTTCCTGTCTCATCAAATTAGGATAGATATAGAGTATTTCTCTAAAATTGTCAAATGCAAGTGGACTAGACATTTTTAATTTATTTACTGTATATATTGTATATAGTTATTCTACTTATTGTATATAGTTTACTTATATTAGTTTTTTTAAATTTTATACAAAAAGTGTAAATGTAGTGATACTTCATTAGTATTTTAAAAAATAAAGCTTGTCTGAAGATTAGAACACAAAGCAGCCACATTAGTCAGCCATGCAGGTCAGGCAGTGAAAGCACATACCTTTAATCCTAGCAGTAGAGAGGAATATAACGTGAAATTAGACAGGAACTAACTCTCTTTCAGTCTGATGATTTCATAGAGGTAAGAGTTCTCTAGTGGCTTGGCTGATTAACTTTTCTAATCTTCAGATAGGTTTTATTTGTTAAAATGAAAATGAAATATCACTTCAGACCAGAAGAGGGCAGGGAAGTTAGGAAGGTATAGACTGGGGACACACAGAAGATGTGGGTAGCGGGTCAGGAGGCTGAAGCTGGTGTTGGAGACTGAGGGACTGGGTCTGGAGAAACAGACAGAAAGTGACAGAGACATAGAGTCAGAGAGAAGAAAAAGTTTTGGGGCAGTCTAACTGGTTTTCTTGCTTCATTCTTTCATGATAACAAAGAGTTCATCGAATAATTCTAAACTTTTAAGTACTATTTAAGTAAATAACATATTTAGTTTCATTAAGAAGTTATTCTCCAAACAACATTCGATAGAAGAAATAAAACCACAGATAAAGATCAATATTAACATAAAATTATTGGAAAAACCCAGGCAGATCTATCCATAAAAATTCTGTCCATAATAGACAACATCTGGAGAAAAATGACTGATATATATTTTAATGAAGAAAGCAGAATGTTTAAAAATGACTAACACCTACAAATATATTCAACTTCACTCAGCTTAGGGTTCTAATATTCCCCCAAAGCCATATTAACACACGCATACTTCATAAAATAGAGCTCTAATAATATGTAGTGTGGAGGAGAGATTTTTAATGAAGCTCTTGCTCTTATTCAGGTATAAAACTGAACTAGTATTTTGAAAACTGCATTCCATCATTATGTCCACCTGCAATCTACTTCATTATTTTTTTCAAGTTATCTACACTATAAAAATATCCTCCACAAGGAGGGGCTGAAATGGAAACTTTTATAATTTAATAAAAAAAAATCCAAAAAAAAACCAAACTTAAGCTTATACTAGAATGATACACTTAAGATAATTTGGTTAACTTCTTAAACTTATTTATGTAGGGATGTGTTAATCTAAAAGTAATGTAATTTCTTCATATTATCAACTTCTCAGGATAACCTAACCTTAGCACCTCCATTCTTATAAGGTTTATGTTCACTGTGCAAAACTGTAGTTTCCATATTGTCAATGATTAAAGATGTAGACAATTTTACATTAAATCTTATATGTCAAAGTGAAAAAAAAATATCCTCCACAGTGGAAAAGGATATCCACTTAAAGATATCTAATTAAAAATTCTTAGCTACTGAGTACTTGAAAGAATAATCCATCTATAGAGTATTTTAACATTCATGGATTGTTGAATTAATAACTGAATTATTTAAACACTACTATTAGCAGAAGAAGCAATCGTATATGATGAAAGTTACGCATTTTCATTGACATTTAATAAAGAACACAAATATGACCAATCATGACTAACAATGGCTCTCATACAAGTTATGCTAAGTCTTTCTTATCTGACTTTTAATTTCTGCATGTTTTACTTCCATCTAGATATTCTTATATAAAAATATATTTATTGATTACTTTAGCTTCAGTCTTCCTTCACCACAATTGAGACAGCACATGAAGTGAAGTTTGAGTTTTTCTTGTTCAATGTAAAAGTCTTTTTCAATGTAAAAGTAACGATATTGAATGAGTCAATACAGACTATAAATTACTTCAGTTCAGTTTTATGTTAAAATATATTATCATATCTGTGTTGTCAAGTATGGTGATTATGATGTGTTGATTAACAAAAATGAGCTATGAATGAAATAATGAAATAACAATGAAAATAATCTAGAAGCCTTGGTGTATGAGTGTAACCATGAATGAGAGTAGTGTACTGTAAACATGGATGAGAGAAAAACTTATAGTGCTTAAAACTTTAGTTATTCATGAAATTCTTTGTTGTTCTGAAAACATAACCTTTCATACCTGTATCTTTGAACACTTTGCCTTCCATTTTTAAGTATCATCCATGAGCATTAACTTGGAGGTGACACATTATAGCATTTCAAATTTCCTACCTTCTATTTTATCTTTCCTGTATGCTAACAATTCTGCCTAGAGCTAGATGCATGTCAAAAATCATTAGAAGTTCTCATCTCTCTGGCAAAACTATAAGCAATCGTAGCTTTAAGCTCACTATTTCAGTGTAATTTCACATAAGCATACTCTCTATATGCTTCCTAATATCTGTCTTTATTCTTTTGCCAAAAATAAACAGAAATAGAGGATGTATTGAAGCTGTGTGATGCATAAGGATGAATGAACTAGAATGATAGGGCTTATCTTGTACCAGGTACCAGTACAAAGAGTGAGTTTTGCATTGTAACAAATCCTAAATGCCAAGGGTGAATGAAAGGCCTTTTGGAAACTAAATACTTATCAAATTTGGAAATAAAAATCAATACAAAATTCAAATGTAAACTAATAAAGTCTCCAAAAATAGAGATAAATATCCCAATGTACACTATAAACCATCATAAAAGATAAAACTAGAAAAGTTGGTAAGTGATTATGGAAATTTGATGTATAAAATTGGTATGGGAATAAGAAGAAAAGCACACTTCTACTTAGGAATTTATGCTCATAGGTTATAAATGAAAGGAATCCTACAGAAATGCACATGCTTTTTTGCTTCAGAACACTGTACATATACCTTTGTGGATTGTGGCAAGGTAACTCACATCAGAAAGTCTTAGGCACATACACTTTTATTTTTTGGACTATCTGTGAACCTGAATATATCATAAGTAAATGCAGCAATCCACATACATGTTTAAAGTTGTAGGGTTCAGGCACCACACTGGATATACTATATCTATTTGTAAAAATGTATATGTATATAAATGTATACATGTATATAAAAACATACCCAACATACATGCTTACACATATAAAATATACATATACACATTTACCTATATATATATTTATGTCTATATATGTACATATATTCAAACATGCACAGTATATATGTGTATTATTATGCATGTATAGGCATAAAATATGAATATTACATATAATCAATAATTTTAAACAGTTTATGTACTTTGGGTTCTTAAAAGTAACTCATATTCATAACTTTAAAAGATATAAATAATATACATCATAAGAAAATTATCATATTATCTGGAAATTTAATAAGGGACATGTTGATAAAAACATTTTTACTTGTGAAACATAAGAAATTCCTTTCCAGAATCTCCTGGCTGGGTAGGAGATTAATAGTTGTGGAAACACTTGTGAGCCTAACTATGTTTCTCAACAGTACAGTTTAATGGCCTAGTCGCTTTCAGAGTCCTAACACCCACAGTGAACTGCAGGCCACCAAGGCCTGAAAATTACTGTACAGATGACGATTGCCTTTATTTGGGTGGGATATCATAGCTGGTAATGCAGCCCAGCCCACTACTAATCTGCAGGCTTCCCGTGAACAAGCGAAAGTGTGTTTCCACTTGGCATGCTTTGAAGAAGAATGGGGTCTTGATCTCACTAAAACTATAGCTCATTATAGGACACTGCATTAATAATTGAGAAGTAATCCAGAGCATGGCTGTTCCGTCCAGATGTACTATAAATACTTGATGTGTTGATATTTTCTGTGCTTCCAGTCACCAATGCCACAGAGAAATTGAACACATTACACATCTTCATTAATGTAAACTGGAAACAACAGACTTCAAACCAAAGAGGAAGTGAATGCAATTGATGTGGACTATACAGGTGAGAAGAGAGTTACTAAGAAACAGTGCATAGATTAGCACAGAAATGTTTTCATTCATTAGTTTTTAACCAACAGCAATTCTCTACACTATATCTTTATATTGTACATTTCAATATGGAGAAAATGTTTAAAAGGTGCTACTTTATTATAATAATATCTAAACCCTGTTTCCAAAGCAAGTACATAAGGAAAGTATATATTTGTTTAATATGGGTGAGGGTACAAAGCAGGAATATTTATCTGTGTAATATGTAATATCTAGAAATTTTTCAGGGACAGCAGCTTATTTTGTAGATTATATTCAATAAAAAACCTATTTGTAGTAATAAATATTGTTTATACGTTGGGATCAGTTGGTGAGCTGTTTAAAGAAGCACTAATAACTTTGACAAGATCCAGAAAATCTGACCTGATAATTTAGCCACAATTTTTTTTAATGAACCAGTCAGTTCTAAAAAGTATCCTAAAATGGCATATGCAGAGGTTTGATTACCAATAATTTCACTAAAACACACATTCACCTACATAAAGTTGTCCTACTAGTATATATTGTGTCTGACTTTGACCTTGGAAACACAGGTCAAATATTTCCCTGCAAGTAGTTTGCTATCTCTTTTCTGTCATGATTCCAACCAAGTGTTAGCCTGAGCCTTTACGGCAAGACTGACAAGATCAACCCAGGAATGTAGCTGTAAGAAACGAGAACCTGAAGAGAATTTATAGGAGAGAAAAGCTCTCTCTTATAAAAACTGACCTTGTTCTGAGAGTTATGTGCTTTTCAAATTAGGAGAAAGCCTGGAGAAACAGTTTCAGTAGTAATGAGATGGATAGAGAGGGCAAAGTATGGAGTATAATTTAGCAGCTCTGGGTTGGGCATCTTTGGTTTAGCAAGAGTAATAACTAAAGTCTTTATGCCAGCAACAAATATTTCATGTAGAACACTTTCCCTGATATTCTCCTGAAATCCATAAGCCTTAAAATGCTAATACTTTATAATGTTACATCTCTGTCTGTAATAAATATCAATACAAAAAGGCAGCTGATACTTCATTTGTTTAGAAAAGTGTCTGTTTTTTCCTTCAACTAAGGAACTTTTAACATTTTTATTATCTGTCTGTTATAGCTTTTTATCCTTCTTATAAAAGAGTTACATTTTATAAAGAACCAGTGTTGTATTCACCTGTCAGTACAACTTTCTATCTTTCTATTCTTTCCACATATGAAACGTTTAAATTTTCATTTAGGGCAAAATAAACTCCTGTCTTGAGATGATGGAGGTGATTAAGATACACAATTGTATACGCACATATACATCAAAATGTGTTGCAGTGCTGGGGAATGGTCAATCGGTAACAATAAAACACTGATTTTTTCTGCTATATAAAGATTAAAAGCTTTCATTATGTAAGGTTTTCCTTAACACAAAAATCTTATCCATGGTACTGCAGCAACAACCTGTCATATGGCAGCTAGGACATTTATTGGTGTTTCTATCATCAGCTCCATTATTCTTGGCATCTCCTTCGCATTGGTTGGTGCAATCTTTTTATCTAATCATCTTGATAGTAGTTATAATGGTTGAAGGAAGTACAAAAACCTCATTGAACTAAAATATTCTCCTTAGAAATTATTCTTTAAGGGTTTACTTTAGTAAAAATTTTTAACCATTTTCTCTTTCTATTACTGCCTCACACTTCAGTAAAGTCAGTATCACTATTAAAGAGCATCATTTATCCCCCATGTGATACATGGTAAAGCATTGCACTTAATCCCTTCATGTAGTAAACACTTCCACAGTGATTTTGATGTCTCAGGATAAAACATAAAAGGTTTATGGTACTTTTGGTATTTGGGGACGAGTTCCACAAGGAGCTTAAAGTGTCTCTGAATATCTGTGTTGCCCAATCACGAGTTTATTCTTTTTGAGTCTGAACAGTTTCTGCAATTAACCACACAGCCTCTTACCTGGCGAGAATGTCTGAGTATCCCTCCCAAGAGTGGGAAGGCTGAACTGGTAGCTGTTTGCTATAGTTTCTGACTAGCTCACACAGTACGGAACTCCTAACCTGACCCTGGGAGCCTCCTCCGAAAAGCATCCTATTGCATGTGCAGCTGAAATTTGTTCCCATATGTCACTGAAAGGGAATTAGAAGCCAGGGAGCAAATAAAAGCTTGCTGATTTAGGTGACTGCTCTTGTTGAGGATAACAGTGTCTTTTGTCTGTGTTTCAGGACTCTCATGTCTTCTGTCAACATCTTGACACTGTGGCAGGCTAAACCGTAAGCTTACAAGTCAGCTAACATTTAATACAATTCTCAGTTGGTGATACTCATCAAAACTCTTTCTCTTGTGGTATTCTTTTTTTTTCAAATAAATGAAGAAACATTCATGCTACAAAGAGAAGTAAATCATTTATTTAAAAAAATTTGATACTTGCTGCAGTATAGGAAGGAAATTAGTTCTTCTTTAAGCAGAAAACAGTATTTCAATTAACGCATATAGCTTGCTAATACCCCCCCTAGGATTCATGCTATAGGATTTAATGAAAAATTCTTCATGTTCATGTTACAGTTAGGAGAATAATAATCATGCATTTAAAAATTATATTGGTCTGAGTATAACATCCGTTAATGAGCCGTCTTTTCATTCCAATGGTTTCATTTCAACAACACCATTTACTTTAATTAAGCATTTGGGCCAAATTACAATCTTAAGGGTTTGCACAAACCCAATTAAACTATTTAGTTCTTGAGTGTGTTTTCATTTGAGCATAGTATCTTGGTATGTGTACATAAATTACTGCACAATGTCCTAAAAAAACTAAATACATTCTATATTTTTCACACTGGCGTTTGGCCCATCTGAGTTCTGCATCCAGGTGTCCAGATGTCTCAAGAAATACGCAGATAACTGGATGTTACTTAGGAAAATATTTGGGCCAAATGAAAAGTTGTTTCTTCCAAAAGCTTAACAGCAAAGCCATTAACATGCAATCATCAGGAAAATTCCAGAAATGTGGAATTTCTTTTAAGATCTGGTTTTATAACATTATTAAATAAAATTCAGCATGTAAAACATATGGCTTTTAGATCATATAATTAAATAATAATTTGATTTTATTATTAATAAATAATAGTTATTTATTAATAACTATTATAATTAGTTATAAAAGCTAGTTATAATTTATTTTAAACTTAATTTAAATAAACTATAAAATAAGCAGTTACCTTCTATATCTTAAATATACCACTAATATGTCATTGTTGGTTTAAAGACATTCTTTATTGCATTATATTTTGCACATTGCATGACTCTCATGTTCTGGAGAAATCATTTGGACGTTTTAGAACTGCATTTATGTAGGCAGTAAGGGATCAAAAATTATATCCATTCTTTTTATCATTTTCTTTTTGATCTTTATAAATAAATATTTGATTCATAAACATGTCAAAAATGAAATGCATGAATTTTACAAAAGGTTGGTTTAACTGTTCTTTTTAGTAAAAATTTATTGCATTTTATTTATTTAATTTTTTTATTAATTTATAAAAATTTCCACTTCCTCCCCTCCTCCCAATACCCTCCCACTCCCCCCACTCCCCCCACTCCCTCTCCTCCTCCCTCTCCAGTCCTAAGAGCAGTCAGGGTTTCCTGCCCTGTGGGAAGTTCAAGTTCCTCTCCCCTCCCTCCAGGTCTAGGAATGTGAACATCCAAACAGAATAGGATCCCAAAAAGCCAGTACATGCAAAGGAAACAAGTCCCAATGCCATTATCAATGGCTTCTCAGACAGCCCCATGTCAGCCGCATTCAGAGAATCCCGTTTGATCACATGCTCGTTCAGTCCCAGTCCACCTGGCCTTGGTGAACTCTTATTAGATCCATCCGCTTGTATTAGTGGGTGAACGCACCCCTCACCGTCCTGACTTCCTTTTTCATGTTCTCCCTCCTTCTGCTTCTCATTTGGACCTTTGGGGCTCAATCCAGTGCTCCAATGAGTGTCTCTGTCTCAATCTCCATACATCGTTGGATGAAGGTTCCCTCTGATCCTGACTTCCTTGCGCACGTTCTTCCTCCTTCTGCTTCTCTTTGGACCAAGGGAGTTAAGTTCAGTGTTCCAATGTGGGTCTCTGTCTCTATCTCCATCCATCGCCAGATGAAGGTTCTATGGTGATATGTAAAATATTCATCAGTATGGTTATGGGCCAAGGCCAGTTCAGGCACCCTCTCCTCTGCTGTCCAGGGAACAATCTGGGGACCTCTCCTTGGATCTGGGGACCCCTCTAGAATCAAGTCTCTTGCAAACCCTAAAATGGCTACCTTAGTTGAGATATATACTTCCCTGCACCCTTATCCATCCTTCCTCCCTCCCCCCTATCCCATTCCCCCAAGCTATCCCCCATCCTCCCCTTCTCCTTTCTCTCTAACCATCTCCCCTTACTTCCATCCCCCACCCCCACCCCCGTGCACCCAAGTTTGCCTGGCAAATCTTGTCTACTTCCAATATCCAGGAGGATAACTATATGATTTTCTTCAGGTTCACCTTCTTATTTAGCTTCTCTAGGATCACAAATTATAGGCTCAAAGACCTTTAATTATGACTAGAATCCACTTATGAGTGAGTACATACCATATTCCTGTTTTTGGGTCTGGCTTACCTCACTCAGTAAAGCGTTTCCTATTTCCATCCATCTGCATGCAAAATTCAAGATGTCATTGTTTTTTACCGCTGAGTAAAACTCTAATGTGTATATGGTCCACACCTTCTTTAACCATTCTTCTATTGAGGGGCACCTATGTTGTTTCTAGGTTCTGGCTATTACAAATAGTGCTGCTATGAACATAGTTGAACAAATGCTTTTGTTGTATGATAGGGCATCTCTTGGGTATATTCCCAAGAGTGGAATTGCTGGGTGCTGAGGGATGTTTACTCCCAGTTTCCTGAGAAACCGCCACACTGATTTCCACAGTGGCTGCACAAGTTTGCATTCCCACCAACAATTTATTGCATTTTATGTATCTCCATGTGAATGAATGTCGCATGGAGTCCAGAAGGGCAGGGGAATCAGATTTTCTATTACAGAGGGTTAAAGATGCTTGTTAGCCAGTTGAAATGGATGCTTGAAACCGAATTCAGTCCCCAACAAAAGTTAGAAAAAAATAGCTTATGGAAAGACTTTTTTTTTTTTAGGTAAAATTAAGGTATTATTATCACTAAAGTTAATCAAGTGTTTCACATAATTTTATTTTACAACTATCACAATTTAGGTAACTTACATAATTGCCTCTTCTAACACATGAAGTAATATCCATATAAGCAGATTTTTTTTTTTACTCTAACAATCCAAGTTTGGTTTTACACAATATGTACATGTATATGGGAGGTTTACAATTCTAGGTAGGTGAAAAGATTCTCAAATACGATTGTTTACTAATCTCATCCAAACATACCAGTGACTGTGTTATTGTTTACTTTTAAATCTTTTTATATAATCACAATTTTCCCAAGACTTGACAGTAAAAATAGATCATAATATATTTAAGCAATTCTTTCAAAATCTAATTCTAAATATTTTTCTGAGTCATATTTTTATTATTTAGTTTTTAGGTAAAATATAATTGCAGGAGAATTGTCTGTATTCTGTCAATCATATTTTAAATAAATGCTGATTGGCCAGGCAGGAGGTATAGGTGGGAAAACCAGACAAAAACTGGAAATGATGCAAGAAGAGCAGGAGAATTCTGGGGAGGAGGAAGTTGATTCCTCCCACTCCTGCCCAGATCACAGAAGCAGCACGATGTGAGCTGCCCCACTGAAAAAGGTACTGAGCCACATGGCTAACATAGATCAGAAAAATGGGTTAATCAAGATGTGAGAGTTAGCCAGTAAGAAGCCTGACCTAACGGGCCAATCAGCATTATAACTTACAGAGACTTCAGTGTGATTTTTCTCTGGGACTAAACAGCTAGGAGAACTGGGCAGGACAAAAACCCCAACAAGTAGGCCTGGCCTCCTCATGTTACATGTAATAAATATATGAACAATAAAAATATGGATAGAAACACTTAAAGAGTTTGAAGCAACAAACATACATCTAAGAAGGTAGTTCTCTTTGGCAAATACCATTTTCTAGGTAAATGATCAGAGATAACTCTTCTCAATAGAGCAAAGGCATGGGAGAACATTTGACTCCTATTGTTTCCCATCATGGGTCAAAAAATCACTGAGAAGACACTGGAAAGCATTTGTCAATCCTAGCTGACCCAACAAAAATCGCCATTCTGCTGCCACCATACCTTAAGGTGCAACAAGATCCCAAAACAACAGCAGATGCCATCTCAGTACAGCAAGGATGGTGTGAGTAAAGTCATAACTGTAAGAATAAAACAGAATAATTAAGTTGGACCTGTTGCTGGGAGCAAATGTACTGTGTGTAGATGTCAATTAGGGAATAGTAGAGGATAAATGAGAAACTTGCCTTCTATAAAATTAGTAGAAAATTTTAAAATAATCACACTAATAATAATACTCATTATTGGCAGGATTATGTCACAACATTTGAACCTTTAAAAATTATATTTCTGTGTGTGTGTGTGTGTGTGTGTGTGTGTGTGTGTATGTGCATGCATGATCAAGTGACCTGGATTTTTCAGTTTGTGGAAGACTGTGTGAGTTTATGCCTACTGCCTCAACATAAATAATTTATTAAGAATCTTATTTTATACTTAAAGTATCTTAGCTTGAACTCTATAATGTATGCTCCCTCTGATTTTAGTTTATTTCTCTTTTGCTGTACCTTTATACTGCTTACACGTAATGTGCTTGTGTAGGTGATATATAATGTACATTATCCCAAGTGGCAGACTTTAGTATATCAAAAATATTTTCTATTTATTAATTGACCTTGAAAATGTGCCAAAATAGTTGGTTACAATTTCTATTGTGAATTTTCCCAAAGTCACTACCTCTATTAGCTTTGAATTAAACCTATTAATAGATCCATTCAAAGGAGGCTTCTAACATAATTACTACAAGGAATAAAGTCATCTCCTGAAGATTAAACAAAGAGTCTTAATCCATTACACACTGACCCACTTGTATTCCCATTGATTTAGTATCTCTCTCGCGTGCAGTATTTTCCTTAGCTGAAGAAGAAAAGAACAAGCTGTTTGCAGTAGATTATACTTTGGCAATGCTGAAACTACATGTGTCCACTCTTCTCCCATAAATCAAGCCCTCTTCCTGGCTCTTTCCTGGTGCAGTGAATAGCAATAAACCTTTCCACTCTACAGAAACACTGTATTTCATGGCAATTAGAACAAAATGAACGATGTAATTTAATGTTCTTAAGGTTTTCTTGACACCAGCACCCAGTGTTGCTTCTTCAAATAATTTTTCTCACTTAATACAAACATACAAAATTAAAAGCACTGCAGAGACAAGATAACTTTCCATGTAGGCTGGCTTTTGTCGTCCTGCCATTTGCCACGACTTTTGCAAGGAAATATAATGGACATTGCCCCATGGGACTAAACTGTGCAAACTCCAGTGTTCCCAATAATTAAAATGATTGGCCACAGATGAAACTTGGACTACACACGGAAAAATCTAAAACTCATGATTTTGATCATTCAGCAGTTGTGCATAGGCATCTCAAGGAAAATCAGGCACACATATTAGTAAGGCTTTACCATGTATGTAATGCTCAAGTAAATTGTAATTATAATTTAGGAAGGCAAGCTCAGGAAAGTGCTGTGGTACAATGGTCTTTACCCTGTCACTTGTAGTTTAAGTAAATGCTGATTGGCCAGGAGCCAGGTAGGTAGTATAGGCAGGGCAACCAGGCAGAAAGTAGAGGCAGGGCAATGAGAATTCTGGGAAGAGGGGAATTTCAGTCTGCAGTCGTCATCCATACACAGAGAAAGCCAGACACAGAGCAAGTAAGATGTGACTGATTTGCCAAAAAAGGTACCAAACCATGTGGGTAATAAAGACAAGAATAATTGACTAATATAAAGTGTAAAAAAGAGTTAATAAGGAGCCTGAGCTGATATGTCAATCAGTTTGTAATTAATGTAGACCGCTGTGTGATTTCTTTGGGACTTAACGACTGCAGGAACTGAGCAGGACAGAAACCTCAGTCAACAGGAAAGATGATCTTAACCTTAGTTACCTTTCCAGTAGTTAGTTCTCTGTTTTGCATAGATATGAACAATCATGCTTAATCAGACCAAAAGAAATAAAGTTTTACCACTGCCTTGAAGATAGTTTTGAAAACAAATAAAACAACCATTCATGCAATTTAGTGTTTAGCAACTTTAATTTCATAAGAAGCTCATTCACTTATTGTATCTATTTATATGAGATGAAACTATTCTAGTGGTAAATAATGAATAGAAATGGTTCATATCTAGAAATAATTTTGCTTAACAAGCAATAAAATTGGAAGGATATAGGTATAAAGACGGTCTTTTTTGTTATATGATAGTTTAGTGAAAGTTGTGAGTGGTTTATTTAACATTTCACTAAAAGTTAAGTGATTTACTCACCCTAGAATATCAGCATATAACAATTATGTACATCTGGCTGAGTTATTAATGTTGGCTGATTCTATATTTGTATTTTTACAATGAAGACTATAATGGCATCTACTTAGAAGTATAGCATTCTGGAGTTAAATTGGAGACTAAATATAAATTTCTTAGTGCAACACTTAGAACATAAAAAAAGAACAACATAAAAATGGACAGATTTGCAAAAGATAACCAGCCTACAGTCCACAACCTCAGAGAAGCTAGGTAACAAAAAGGAACCAACGACAGAATACAAGGATGCCCTTGGAAAGGAGAAATAGACAAGATATCCTGAGAAAATCGGGAGCATGGAGGGGAGGGAGAAGGAGAACATGAGTAAAGAGAAAGGCTGAGATGGGGAAGGACAGAGAAGGAGAAGAAGGAAAGAGATATCTTGGTAGAGGGAGCCATTATGGGGTTAAAAAAAACCTGACACCAGGGAAATTCCCAGGAATTCACAAGAATGACCTAAGACCCTAGATAATACTGCAGTAGATACTTGACCAGGCCTTCCCCTGTAATCAGAGTGATAACTTCCTTAGTTGTCATCACAAACTTCATCCAGTAATTGATGTAAGCAGATGCAGAGATCCACAGCTAAGCACTGGGCTGACAGCTGGACAAATGTATAGGACTGCACTAGGCCCTCTAAATGTTGGTGACAGAAGTATGACTTGGGCAGCTTGTGGGGTCACTTAAGAGGGATCAGGACTTATCCCTAGTGCATGAACTGGCTTTTTGGAGCCCATTCTTCTGGAGGGATACCTTGCTCAGCCTAAATATAGTAGGAAGGACCTTGGTCCTGCCTCGAAGTGATATATTGGATTTTGTTGACTCCCTTTGGGAGACCTTGCCCTCTCTGATGAGTGGATGTGGTATGTAATGCAGAAATGGTGTGGGGAGTTGGAGGATAAGATGGAGAAAAAACTGGAATTAGTATGTAAAATAAAAACGATTGTTAGAAATAAATAAATAAATAAATCTATGGCTTAGAAGATGAAACCATGCCAGAGAAATGATCAATTGATTTTACAGATTTAATACTAATCAAAGTAGTTTAAAAACAATATTTAAACTTCATATTCTGTAGCTAAGTATCCTTAAGTGATAGTATGGTGCTATGTTTTATATTATGATGTATTATTATCTGAAATTATTAACAAAATTTGTACTAACAAGAAAGGATGATTTCCAACAACAGAAAAAAGACTAACAAGGAAAACTTAAAATTCTAATTCTGTAATATTCCAAGTGATAGAATACTTGAGCTGCGTACTCATAACAGATAATAGAGAGAAAATACTGGGATCCCAACACTTACATGGTGCATGCACTCTTATTGAACAATGATTAAATGTGTTCTAGTTTCTGACAGCAATGGGTCAACAAGATAGATATTGCTATATTCTCCAGAAGTTGACTTGGAAATATCAAAAGATTTGGTGTTTGCTCACTTGTTGGAGAACTAGATTTTTTTGTTTCTTAGTTTGCCTTTTGAGTTCTTCCTTCACACCACAATTCTACGGGAACCGTCAGGTTTTCTTTTCCCAATTCTCTTTTGAAAAATCCCAGCTATAGTTAAAATATCCTCTGTTTAAAAGGATAAAAACCTTTAAAAAGGGGTAATTTCGATGGACCTTGCCGAGGTTTGCCACTAAAAGAACACACTCAACAGAGCTAGAGCAAGAATTTATTGGGAGAAGAGAGAGAGAAAGAGCTAAGGGCAGTCTTGGACTAGGGATTTGAGAGAGGCAGGCAGATAGACACAAACAGATAGACAAGACAGCAGGAGAAGTAAGAGAGACCAGAGAGTGGACTGCTATGGATGGACAGTTTTAAGAGGTGCATGTGTTACATAGCTGATAGTTGAGGGACCTGATGGCTACTGACGACTTCACTGCCTCAGCAGTCAAGGATGGCTGGTCATTGAAATTCAGTATTAGCTTTTCTTCTGAGCTTCCTTTAAACTCCTCCCCTCTGTGAGCTGTGTAAACTCTCTAGTATTGTTATGTGCACTTCAAAAACAAACAAAACAAACAAAGAAACAAAGTATGTGGTCCTTTGTCTAGGGCCCTCATTTGATTTCTTGCAAGCATATCTATTGATTCATTCCTTATCTATAGACTGTTTAGGCAGCCATATCATTAAGAATCCTCAGTTGTAACTTCTGAAGAGACATGACCTTGCTGCAAACTTCTGTTTTTCTGGCCTTTACAACCTTACCAACACCTTTTTCATAATGATCCCTGAGCCTTAGGTGATATGGGATTCTTCTCTGTATGTTATGAATATGTTTTATTACCATTGGTTAATAAAAAAAAATCTTTGGCCTATAATCAAGGCAGATTATAGCTAGGTGGAAAAACTAAACTAAATGTGGGGAGAAAGAAGGTGAAGTCAGGTAGATGCCATGTAGCAACCCTAAAAACAAGATGTGAGGTAACAAACCATGAGCCTCATGGTAAAATACAAACTAATACAAATAGATTAATTTAAGATGTAAGAGCTAGCAAGGAATGTGTTTTAGCCATTGGCCAAATAGTGCTGCAATTAATATAGTTTTGTGGGATTATTTGTGTCTGGGTGACTGGGAAACAAAAGTGCAGTCTCCATTTATACTAGGTGCATGAGTGGCATTTGATTTATGTATTTGCAAATATACATACACACCCACTCACATTTTATAGATGCAAGAATGACTAAAGAAAAGAGTTCATAAATTTGAAATAAAGTAAGATATTCAAGGGAGGATTTGGGAGAAAGAAAGGAAAATGATGTAATTACTTTATGATCTCAAGAAATATTTAAAAGCTAAAGTCATCTTTAATCTTCCTATAATGAGGAAATGGGGGGAACTAAAGAAAGCTTTCCATTTTATATGTAATTTATACTTTCTCTTTTTGTCAAAAGTACTAATATTTAAAATCATGCGATTTCCACAAAATTGTCTCTTCTCTCTAATGGGTTAATTATATTGTTTAAAGTTCATTTAATAACAATAATTAAATATAAATTCACACCTTATCCCAGAAATTTATCCAGGGCATATCAGAAAACATAGTTGTTCTACAATATTTATCAGTAACTGAACAGGTTTAAAATTTTTTTTTAATTTTCTTAAGAAAATATGACTCATTTTTATTTTAGAGTTGAGTAAATTTTTATTTATTTGAAACTTTATTTGAGTAAAGTTTTAAATTATGTAAGTTGTGTGTTCAAATTGGAATTCTTAGAGGCCACCATGACACTATCGAGTAATAATATATGACTTAATAAAATATTTATATACACTCATTAAAAACGAAGTACAAATCTTGAAAAGCTTAAAATTTCAAAATAGACAATCCTATTTTGGAGGGCAAAGATCAAATGAGAGTTCTAAAGAAGAGGGCTACTGTAGGTTCTCTATCCTGAAGCTGATGTCGTGTTTCCAGATTTTACATTTGGAGGCACAAACCTTCCTGAGGAGGAAAAAACAATAACCTTTTGCTCCAGTTTATACTTCAGATCTTCACTCAAGGATCCAAGAGAGTGTTTTAGATCACTTCTGTTTCATGGACATACTCAGTGCTTCAAGTTCAGTTTTCCTCAAATACTTTTGTATTTGATAAGATATTCATGTAATTCAAATAGAGTTGTGTGTGCATGATTGTTATCAGACTTTGATTTAAGTGAGGGAATTGAGGGAACACTGACAATTCTATCAAGCCTATGAGTAAATTACTACTAAATATGAATGAATTATGCACAACTTAAGTGTTCAGTCCAACAATTTAAAATTTTAGGTTTTAGAAATTTAAAATTTTAGAAACCATAATTTTAAATCAGAATCTTAATTGTTTTAATGGAATATAAATTGCTTAATATGAGAACAAATTGAATTTAGGCTTATAATTCTTATAGTGATATTTAAACATCCCATCCCAAAATAGACTCAAGATTTCTATATCTATACTATAGCTTCCTTTTCTGGATTTAAAATGTATACTTTATCATTCTGTCTTCTTCTGTCCACTCAACTCAATCAATACAGAGACAGTTAATCACCTTGGAATTAGCTTAAACATTTATTGCTCAGTAACTGTTAGTAATATCAGCATGTACTCTATTATAATAATGAAAATATATCATTAACTGTTTGTTAATAGTGAATGGATGTCAAGCATCACACATTGTGTGACCTTGTGCATAATTGTGATTCATTCTTACTGCAGACCACAGTGTTAAACCACATTAGCCAGTTAAGAGGTAAGGCAGAGAAGTCAGACAACTTGTTCCAAGTCATGAGGTTAATAAAGAACAGGCTTAATATCCAAAACTATTTTCTGATTACTGTTTAATTCATACTATCTCTATGTGCTATTCAAGAATAATATCTTAATTAATGGAGCCATTTTAGGGTTTGCAAGAGACTTTACTCAAGAGGGGTTCCCAGGTCCAAGGAAGGTCCCCAGATTGTTCCTTGGGCAGCAGAGAAGAGGGTGCCTGAACTGGCCTTGTCCCATAGCCACACTGATGAATCTTGCATATCACCATAGAACATTCATCTGGCGATGGATGGAGATAGAGACAGAGACCCACATTGGAGCACTGAACTGAGCTCCCAAGGTCCAAATTAGGAGCAGAAAGAGGGAGAACATGAGCAAGAAAGTCAGGACCACGAGGGGTGCGTCCACCCACTGAGACACTGGGACTGATCTAATGGGAGCTCACCAAGGCCAGCTGGACTGGGAGTGATGGAGCATGTGATCAAACAGGACACTCTGAATGTGGCTGGCAATGAAGGTTGACTGGGAAGCCAAGGACAATGGCACTGGGTTTTGAATCTACTGCCTGGACTGACTTTGTGGGAGCCTGGTTTGTTTGGATGCTCACTTTTATAGACTTGGATGGAGGGTGGAGGACCTTGGACTTCCCACTGGACAGGGAACCCTGATTGCTCTTAGGACTAGAGAGGGAGGGAGAGGTGGGGAGGGGATGGAAAAAGGGAGGCGGGGAGGAGGTGGAAATTTTTACTAAATAAATGAAAAAAGAATAAAATGTTGTAAAGTTAAAGTCTATGGGAACTTGGGTATTGTGTGTCTATTTCACCATTTCATGTTTCACACAGGAAATGGTATGTGGTCCTTAACAAGGGTTTATAGTATAAAAGAATATCCACTAAGATTATAAAACTTCTTGTCACATGAAAGGCAGAGTACTTATGACCTGTGAATGCCAAAGCAGACGATGTATTTCTGGAATCAATTTTTGTATTACTTTCTTAACACTGTCTGCTGTCTCATCCGTGTTAACAATAATTCCCCAGTGCTCACATATTCCCCTAGAGTTCTACCTTTGATCTTGGTATCATTTTAAGAAGACTTAACTGCCTCATTTTTTTTCTACCTAACCACTCTGAGTTTATTCTCTAGCTTTTTATTCATGGGTAGAAATTCATAATGTTTGCTAGTCAGCACTAAGCTGATACTTTTTGAAATAAAAAAATATAAATGACAAGTAAACTCTTGAAAAATATTCAATATCTTTAGTCATCATAGAAATGAAGATCAAAACTATACTGAGATTTCATTCACCCCAGTAAGAATGACTATAATTAAGAAAATAATAAATGTTGGCAAGGATTGTAGACAATGGGATATTTCTGTCCTATTAATAGGAATATAAATTAGTACATCCACTATGTATGTATATATGAATGTTCATCAAAACATAGAAATTGAAATATCATGTGATCTAGCTCTTTCATTTGGGAATAGTTATCTGAAGAAAGCAAAGACAACATATAACTGAGAGAAAACTGCATAGTCACACTTATCACAGCACAGTTCACAAGAATCATGCTACGCTGTCATTGTAGGATCTCATAAAGAAATAAAAATATAATATCTACAAGTGCACATACATCTATTTTGTGGGATATTACTCAACCATTAACAGTGATAAAAGAATGTAATTTGTAGAAATAATGAATGCAATGGGAGATCTCACTAATTCAGTCAAGCCAGACTCAGAGAACATGCATTTCATGTTATCTCTCATTACTAGGATCTGGACTTTAAAAGTAAATGGATGTATTGGGAAAGACTACTTCTCCTGTTCTCAGTATTACTTTGTTGCCTACAGGTCTTTGTGTAGGACTGAATCTTTCTCCCACCCAAGTTAGCATATCTATTGTTGTTTCCTTGCTTTCTTATGTTTAGTGAGTCATGCTGGTAATACTTTATATGGGGGTAGATTCTGAAAATATACATAGATTATACAGACAAAACATGGTATGTTTAAGAACATATATGTATATACATATATAGTTATGCTTTTTAACAATAATTAACGAAAGCAGAAAACTTAAATTTGAAAGAGAGCTGGGGATATAAAGAAATGGGGAATATTATAATCTCAAAAAATACAAGGAAAAATTAAAATAACTTAAAAATATGGAGATAAAAGTAGACACTCATTGCCTTACTATTAGTGAAACCATAGTTACACAGCAGGCTTTCACAGACAATTGTTCTCTGTGAAGTGTTGAGTCTTTCTACCCACAGGCTGTTGATGCTACTACGAGGAAATGAGAAGGGTTACAAATTCTACCACACTTGTCATGTCTTATTTGACTGTGAAAATGTATGATCAAGGTATCAAGGTTGAATCTCTATTTTTTTCATTTTACGTGACTAGAAGAATAAATACATGTGATCTATAATCTCATAACCAGAATGGGATGCATACTAGAAGGGAGGAGTGAAGGCCAAAACTAGAGTAATGTGGCAGAGAACAATGACAAACCCACTTGCCATATTTGTTTCTTTTTTAAAAAGAGTTTCATGACTATTAACAAGGTACAAAGCAAAAGAAACTTAAATTTGGGACTAAAAACCCAAATTAATACTTTGTCTTACATTGCCTATTTATAGAGAAATGCTAAATTGAAGATCCTATGGGGGTCTGTGGATGTTGATTAAAACAAAAGAGAATATTTACTTATCTTTCCATGTCTTTCTTCACCTGTGTGCCTAAACTGTTGCTGTACATACTGAATATCTTAAAACAGCAACATATCTTAAAACACACAACCCATATAATACCAAAGCCCTCACAGATTCTGGGTACATTTTGAAAGAGGAATGTATTTGATTTCTGGGTGTGTATATGTGTGTGTGGGGGTCTGTTTATGTGTATGTGTCTTTGTGTGTCTGTGTGTGTCAGTGTGTGTGTGTCTGTACTCTGTGTGTATATGTGTCTGAGTGTGTATGTGTGTCTGTACACTGTGTGTGCCTGTATTTGTCTGTGTCTATGTGTGTGAGTCTCTATGTGTGTGTGTGAGTGTGTGTCTGTGAGTCGTGTGTGTGCTTGTGTTTGTCTGTATCTGTGTGTCTGTGCCTGTCTACATGTGTCTGTGAATCTGTTTGTGTGTGTATATGTTGCTTGGCATGACTGCAGTTTCACTAAATTTTGGTTACTATGAAGACCTTGAAGTACCATTAGTCAATTCTTCCTGCATAGTTTCCCAATGAAAACAAATAAACAAGAGAAAGCATGATTGTTCCAAAATACTTGACCATGACAATAGAAATGGCCTAGTGGATTTTTGATACCAGCCTGGGATGAACCATGTACATTCTAAGTTAGACAAATCACTTTTGTTTCATCTGCTGTACAAATGCTCCTTCTGACTCAGACTGTAGGTACCCATTGGTTTTATGCCACTCACAACTTGCCTTATATAAGTACTCAATCAGTTGCACTCTGTGCACTCCTGGCTTTTCCTCTGAATCTTTCTCCTGTGTTGTGCTGCTGGTTCCCATACTGTGTCACCAGTTGTTTCAGAAGCATCTCCTAGTAAGGAGGAACAATAAAGTAAAGCCAGTGAAACAGGGTGCATAAGCATTATAATCAAGGTTGGGCGTTTTGTAAAGAAACAAATCTTCATATATGCACAGGTAGCAGATTTCAATTTAAAAATAAATAGAAGAAAATTTTAAAATAGCTTGTGCATATGCAAAGAAAAAGAAGAGTAGACAGCTCGAAGGAGCCAGATGACGAAAGCCTTGTATATTTTGGCATTGCGGGCTGAGGGGCATTTTAAGGAAAATTACATTCCTGGGAACTGTTTTTACCATATTAAAAATTTAAATTGAATCACTTCTCACCATTTTTATTCTATAAAAGTCACTAAAGGAGGATATAGAGAAATCAGAAGATTTTGTTACCTAAGAAACAAAACACTGTCTGTTATATTGAAAGTATCAGAATTTGGAGGCCTTTCCGTGATTCTCCGTGCCCCTGAGAGGCACAGAACAGAAGGATGGTGAGTGTCTCAATCGCTTTTCTGTTGCTGGGAATGTAGTGCCACAAAAAGCGTAAGATGTGAATACAAGACAGATTTTTGGCTCAGGATTCTGTTTAAAGGCAGTTATATCTGAGGATAGCTCTATATGACTGCTATAGTTTCAGAAAAGCATCATGCAGCAAATAGCAGGAGACTTATTGGTGTGTGTGTGTGTGTGTGTGTGTGTGTGTGTCTATGTGTGTGCATCGAATAGGTCCCCTCATTCCATAATGTCTCCAGAATTTAATCATAGAGACTTCACCATAGTGACCTTATCTAGCCATAACATCTCAAAGGCCTCACTTTTTGTTTGGTTATGCTTTTGGTTTTTTTTTTCGAGACAGGGTTTCTCTGTAGCTTTGGAGCCTGTCCTGGAACTAGTTCTTGTAGACCAGGCTGGCCTCGAACTCACAGAGATCTGCCTGCTTACTTTTAAACAGGAAAGTTGAATTAAATCTCATTCTACTCACTGCCTCACAACAGATTCTAAATTTAAACACATGAAGCATTGGAGAACGGACTCACAGTGTGTCCTAATCAAAACACCCAGTGTGCAGAAACAGAAGACAATGCAGGCTGTATGGAGAGTCACTTTCCATAAAAGAAAAAAAGACCCTGAATCCAACAGTCATCCTAATGGTTCCTCTTTAGAGAAAAGAGGACCCTACCTCTAGAAATTTAGACTGCAAATAAGGAATGTCTCACCAGCATCCAAACACGGAAAATTCCTATAAGCTCAAACAAATTCAGTTCTTTCAAAGGAAGGATAAATTGCCTGAGAGACCTTACCCTTTCTGAGAACTCACAGGGATGGGATAGAAAGGAGGTGAGGCGTGGGAATGGGAAGAGAGGGGGGAAGAAAAACAGTGGTTGGTATGGAAAGTAAATAAAAATTTTAAAAATGCAACCTTGACCAAGTCCTTTCTTTGATTTTATATTTTCTTGAATTTTTTTCTCAAAATTCAGGATTAGAAATCCCAAATAACTTCTATTATATTCTCATGACTCATGGTGTTCACTATTATTGTGCTTTTGTGATGTTATTCAATATTAGAAACAATAAATAAATCTTTCCTTAAAGAAGGAAACACTTCCACGTAGCTGAATGTAAAATTAACATGCTTTAGTTTATTGAAAAGAGAAAATCCATGCCGGGCAGTGGTGGCGCACTCTTTAATCCCAGCACTCAGGAGGCAGAGGCAGGTGGATCTCTGAGAGTTTGAGGCCAGCCTGGTATACAAGAGATAGTTTCAGGACAGGCTCCAAAGCTACAGAGAAACCCTGCCTTGAAAAACCAAAAACATAAAAAAGAAAAGAAAAGAAAGGAGAAAATATTAAAATATTGTAATAAAGTACATGATCTTTTACACTCTTTCTCACAATGACAAACACTTTTATTTGTCTTTATTTTTTTTACTTAAAAACCAGAAATTATATATCTCCAAGTTAATGGGAAAGAGGAACTCTTTCTAACACTGAGATGAAAATGTCTTTGAAAGCTTTTGATCCCTCTTTTCCTTTTTATGTCCCCTTTCACATATCTTAAGATACGCTGTAAGTTGATAATACTTTACGTTCTGACCTTCACAAATCTATAATAATGGCTGTCTAGAAGAGATCACAGTGTTACAGACTACCAATTAATAATGATCGGTTTTAATGAAAAGGGATGGGGAAGCTGAATTGACCCTGCCGTGTCCTGTGTCCTCCAGAGTCACAGTGGCATCTCAGCACATTCGTTCTGCACAAATTGATGACTTCTGACATTAGCGTCTTTATATATGTGGGAGACCTACTGGAAATTTTACTGTAGTTATTACAGTTAAGATAAATGGCAAAGCAAAGCAGTAAAAGTCACCAAAAATATGGGAATTAGAACTGGTTTTACATGTAAGTCCAACTAGAGATGAAACTCATTGCATGACAATGTGCTATTCTAACAAATGCAAATTGAAGTACTTCCCCACCAAAAATTAAAATAGTACTATTTCTGTAGAAGGTATTTTATGATATAATTTATCATCTAAAAGCTGAAATATCCTGACAAAATTTATTATGTTTGAGAGAAATGTATTTGTATGCCTAAATAATCAATTAAGTTTCATTTAAAGTATTAAATTTTCCACATAAGCCTATTAAATATAGTATGAGATAATGAGACCATAAGAACTTAATTAATGTCTTGTATCTGATAGACATTAAATTTGTAGTGATTTATACTTATACTGTCAAAATAATAATAAGAAAAGGCCTATTTTATTATATTGATAAATCAACAAACAATATGTCTTTCTATATATGTGATACATCTGATTTAACATATGAGCATGAACTAGGGAGATGGCTCAGTAGACAAGAACCCCAACATGAAGATCTGAGTACAAATCTTCAACCACAACAAAAAGCTGAACATGGCCCTGTGCTAGGGCCTGTAATTCAGTACTGTGGAGAGTAGAGACAGGAGAATGCTGAGACTTGCTGAGGCTTGTTGGTTCTATAATTAGTGGAACGCATCATGACCTCATCTGGCCTTTGTACGTGCACAGTGAAATGAGTACCTACACACATGCATATATACATCATATATACATACACCACACACACACAGAGAGAGAGAGAGAGAGAGAGAGACAGACAGACAGAGAGAGAGAGAGAAAGAGAGAGAGAGAGAGAGAGAGAGAGAAACAAATTTAAAGTAATAACAGACTAGGATTAACTTTCCTTTCAAAAAGAACTTAATATTTTTTGTTTGTTTTGGCTACAATGAAGACTGATTCATATTTTAGCTTTCAATGGCATATTGCCAATACACAACTGTCTCCTGTATCATAAAGCATGTCTTCCACTTGTCAAGCTGAAAGGACTCCGTGATGAACCTTGCATTGCACAGAGCTCATGATCACTTCTCTGTCAACATCTGTCACGGACTCCAGAAGAATTGTTACGTCCATGAGCTGCCATCTGACTGGCACTTGTGTGCCTGAAGAGTGCTATTTACAATTTCATTTACTGTGATAAATATTTAAAATCTAGCCTTGATTACTCTGATAAATGATATGCAGCTTCATCTGCGTATGTTGCATTGTATATCAAGAAATGATTTCTCAAAGAAGTCTTACATTTGAAAGAAAAAAATCACTTAAATATTTGGATATATGAGTAGATAAGGAGTGAATAAATGTGGATCAACCTTACGCCTCAATGGAAATATTACTTTGTGGGTTCTTAAACCCAGTGATATTTTTCATGACATCACAGAAACCTAAGTTTTTTTCAATAATAGATAGAAAAACCACCCAGGAAAAGAACTATAAACAACCTGGATGAGCACACTCATCTAGTAAAAATACTAAAATATTTCATTCTAGGGAAACTGAAGGACCATTCCATGAGACATAGTCAGCTTAAACAAACTTAGTTTGCTTAAGATTAAGCAAACATAGTCAGCTAGCGAAGTAAACATTCTGAAAGAGATGGAAAACAGGCATTATTCTCTCCTTATCTCTCATGGCTTAGGTAACAGGCAATGCACAGTCTTGAAAGTGGTCAGCCCCAAGTTCAGCTATGGGCTCTGCTCCTTCAAAGCGGCAGATGGACTGTGCTAATAATTTGTACTACACATCCCTAGGCTCATCATTCTTCAGACAATGCAACTAAGGGCTCGTTAGAGCTAACTTCACTAGTATAAATTCCCATGTTGATGATAATAATAGGCATGAAGATAGCTTAAATATTAGCATTGAAGACCGCTTAGGAACAATGGTCTCATGAGAAATAATCTTTATGTTAAAAATATGTGAAAACACCAAGAAGTCCTTAGAAGTTATCTCGGACACAGAGTCTTTTATCAATTTCTGTGCACAGGTGTGTGTAAAGAGGCCACAGGATAACTTTAGGCATCGTCTTCAGAAACACCACCACCCCCTTTAATAAAGGTGTCTCAGTGACCTGGAGCTCACCAATTGTGAAATCGCCTGACTCTGCTTCTGCAGTGATGGAATTAAAAGAAAATACCACATGCTCACTTTTTGCCCGGGTCTCCATGACTGAATAGAGTCTGAGCCATGGCTAACTTAGAAAGCATTTGTTTAAAGCATAAAAAAATTTGCAATACCAATGTATAGATATAAACTTCTTTCATGTTTATGTAGACAATGTCTTTACACTTAAATGTCAGAACAGTTGCAGCCGCAAAGAAGCAAAAAATTTCAAAGGGACTACAAAGCCAAAAGACAAACAGCTCTAGCTAAAGTAACAATAGTCTAAGCCATTTTATCTAGACAATTATTTTATTTTTTTAATTAGCAGGCAGTGTCTGCCTGTATATTTAAAAACTCATATAATGATTGTTTTGATCTATGTACACCTAAGTAATGATCAAAATTTGGATAATTACTACATCTTCCACCTTAGACAATTACTTCTTTTCAGTTAATGAGTATTGTAAAATCCTTCTGTTCTGATACACACATGTATTTATATATATTACATAATTATTAACTGTATTCACCCCACTGTGACATACTAAAGCTTTTTCTTCATCTTAAACAGCACCACACCCATTACTACCTTCTCCCTTTATACTTTCCTTGTGTCTGTAATCACTCCGCGTTCTATGCACACAGTTTAAGATTGGAGCTAGAAACTGCATGAACGACAACATGAGAATCTGTCTTTCTGTGTGTGAGTTACTTCACCCAAAATAATGTTTTCTGGGATCAACCATTTACATGAAATTCCATAATTTTATTCTCTTTGCAGTGTTCAGTAAATTATATGATATATTCATCATGCTATAATACAATAGGTTTTATGTTACATGATTTTTCTCAACTGTAGGTCAACATAAGTTTCCTGAGAATGTTTAAGACAGACTATGAAAAAATGTAATGTTTCCCAGGTCAAATGTAGTAAATGCATTTCAACTTCCAATATTTTCAATTTGTAATGAGTTTTTCAAAATTAACATTATCATAAATTGAGGAACATCTATGCAAAGGCAAATATATATCATTGTTGTTCTTTCAGAAAATCATAATTAATGTTGGAATCACTTTTGAATTCACTAGTACTAGCTATTTCACGTGCACTTCATCATGTAACCATTTAAATCAGTATATGTTCTCTCTAAACATTCTAACTTGGAAACAGAATACTTTATCATATTTAGCTAAAATTGACTATAGATTTTAAAAACTATAAGTAGCTTTATACATTAATAAATGAAGGTGGAAATAAATGTTTGTTCCAAGAGATATAGAAGCTGTGAAAAACTCTTTTGAAACCCAAATAATATTATATGGGTCTATGCTCACAGCTAAGAATAATTCCTATGCCAGAATGAGATGAATGAACATTCAATTCTAGGAATGATTGTTTATTTTCCACATTACTAATATGTGACATATTTCATATTCAGTGAGCTGTGAGTTCATAGTGTAGCATTCTTACTATGTTTAAAAGATAATATTGCCTTATACTTCTCCTTCTATTCTGTCTTTTCCACTTTCCACCAATGATCACTGAGCCTTTTAAAGAGTAGGTGTACCTTACCTATTTTTCTGTTGCTGTGATATAATAGGATGACCAAGGCAACCTATAAAAGAGCTTCTTTGTGACTTATAGTTTCAGGGAGTTAGAATACATAACAATAACGGCGGGGATCATGGCAAGAAGGCATGATGCTGAAGCCATATCTAGGCACATATATTTTATTCTACAAGCCAAAGATAGAAAACCGTGAATGCTTAGAAACCTTAAACCCCTCTCTTAGTTACACGCTGTCTTCAGCAAGTTTATATCTCCTCACTTTTTGCAGAATATTTCACCAATTCAGTACCAATTATTAAAATATATGAGTGTATTGAGGACATTTTCATTTAAACCACAACAGAATGCAATATGTATGTCTCATTTAGGGATAAACATTAAAGATCTCTTATTGTCTGAATATTGACCATTTATGAGTCACTGTGTTGATCACCACTTGCTGACAAAGGAAATCTCAGAGATTGTTCTGTAGGTATGTTAGGTCTGTTTGATTTATATTATTATTTAATAGCAGAGTTTCTTTGTAGAAGTTTCTCCATATGACCAGCCTAATTTTTAAGAGTGGGTGTTCTAACTAGTGGTATATTACAGGAAGAGAAAGTATGACCAAGGAAACTCATATAAAAATAATTTGATTGGGGTTTGCTTATAGTTTTGTAGTGTTAGTCTATATTCATCACGAAAAGAATAGTTTTGGCAAGAAGGCAAGTGTGGAGGTAAGAGAACACTACTTGATCTCCAGCCCTGTGAGTAGAGAGCGCAACAGTGGCCCTGCTATATGCTTTTAAAGCCTCAAAGCCAAAGATACACGTCTATGGAAAGGGTAAATGAAATTTCTTATTGCAGAGACAGACATCCTGCCACCTTAGAAGACTCTTAAATCAAAATGTGGGAGATGATCAGGACTTTACCTCAGACTTCCAGAACCGCTAAAATTGATGACCTGAGTCTAGAATTTCTACCGGGAGAGAAGAGGCCATAGGGCAGACGACAGGGATGGTCTTAGTTGGCAGAACAAGTATATAGGTCTCTGACTGGAGAAGATTGTCAGAGGGTACATGGTATGGATTGGTGGAGTCAGCAGCATGAGTCTGGGGATTCTACCTGAAGAGATGAAGGAACATCAAGCAGGTACAGACATGCATCACTCAGGCAACTAACAGCGGTGGGCGAAGTTTGCTATATGGATATAGAATTTGTGACTAACGACTGTAGAGGCAGGGAATGTGCAGGGTCTCAAACAAGCCCTTATTCACTTACTCTGATAGTTCAGGCATAAAAGAAATAAAGATAAAGGTAGAAAATTAAAAATGCTTCATTTTTGTTCATTGAATAGTAAAGATTGTTCAGATGACGGATATACAAGGGTAGAAAATATTCCACTGCTGCAGAGCAATTATGACATAATATTTTTTTCTGATTTATGGACCTTGTGAACTAACTGAGGAGATAAAGAGTGGAGAAAAGTCTGTTGTAGAGGCCCCAGGAAGAAGGACAGACATAATGAGCTGACAAGCATCTTTGATCTTACCTACTGATCAAAAAGCGCTCTAATGTGAGTCATCTGTTGTAGAAAAACATGTGTATATATGGGCAGGTCCCTCATTGTAGTGGAGAGAGTGGCTGCTTGAGCCCCAGATGAGTGTCAAGAGGACAGTTTTCCTAATGCAGCTGGTAGGTGAGGGCTTTGTAATTCCATGTCAGAACGGAAAGGTCAAGTATGAGATTTTGACTTAGATCCAGAATTCTAAACGTGAGGGCAACAAAATGTATGTGATATTCTGTGAGTAAACATTTTCACCCAGGTCTGTAGCATAAAAGTATTAAACTTAGATAATAAACACATTCACACATTCTGGCAAAACAAAATCAGTGGCTTGAGCCAGCTATGAGCATAGCATCATGACTCTTGAGAAGGAAACAAGGCAAAGAACTATTGGGATAACAAATTATTGTAAAACAGCCATGAACAGAATTGGAAGCAAGTGAGTGAACATATTCAGCATATGTGTGAGTTTTGGAAACACTCCAAAACATCTCTAATGAAAATATCCTAAACGGTGGTAGTGATTCCAGACATAAGCAAAGAGAATCAGATAGCAATACAGAAAAGTATCTCTGTGTAGAACTCAAAGAACTTTTCCCAACAATAATAGTACTTTACTCCAGACTGCAAGCCACTTTTTGTCATACATTAATCAACTAATAATTGGGAACAGGCAACAGGTGGAGCTAGGTCACTTTTCACTTAATGGAAACTAGTGTGGAACAGACCAATTACCTAATACATTTTAACTGGTGGGTATGTAGCAACTGACTTCTTGACATATCTTTGAATTAAAGCTTTGAGGCTCCAGGATAAAAAGCATCATTTTTTAAAAAATTTATTTTTTCTCGCTCCACCCTGCTAGCTTCCCCGCCAGCCATCCCAGCTTCCATCCAGAGGGCCTTCGGAGTGGTGAGTTGATTCGGGCCCGCGACAGGGGCCCGGCGAGGGGGAGCTAGGACTCTCCCCGACCCCATAGACTCCCAGGTCAGCCTGCTCTGATGGCTCCACCCTGCTAGCTTCCCCGCCAGCCATCCCAGCTACCATCCAGAGGGCCTTCGGAGTGGTGAGTTGATTCGGGCCTGCGGCAGGGGCCCGGCGAGGGGGAGCTAGGACTTTCCCCGACCCCATAGACTCCCAGGTCAGCCTGCAGTGCTGTTTCCACCCTGCTAGGCTCTCCCACCTGCCATCCCAGCTTCCATCCAGGTACAAATTTCTATATTTCTCCCCTCCCACTGAGCCCATAAAATTTCCCCAGTTCAGCTGCCTTGCACACTGGGCCTGCTCTGTAGGGGCATCCCGGAAAGAGGCAGTGCCTGTGCTTCAATACCCTGCTTGGGGAAAGGTAGGCATTCTATCAGTGAACTCCCTGCCCAACAAGGGAACCTGACCCGATACCAGAAGTTCCAATAGAGAGCATTTGATCGAAGAGATGGGCAGACGCCAAGGCAAGACCTCCTCCAACAATCTGAAAAACAACATGAAAATATCAGATCCCAATGACCCTACAACAGAAGGATTTGAACACTCTAACCCAGATGAAGTGGAAAAAAGTGCCATTATGAAAGCAATAGAGTCCCTTAAACAGGATATGAATAACTCCCTTAAGGAACTGGTCGAGAAGTATAACAAAAAGTTTGAAGAAATGAGTATAGAAATGGATGAGAAATATAACAAAAAGTTTGAAGAAATAAGTAAATCCGTGAGTGATACCCTGAGAAACCAAGAAAAAACAATCAAACAAGTAAAGGAAACAGTCCAAGAATTGAAAACTGAAATGGAGACAATGAAGAAAACACAAAACGAGAACCGGCTGGATATGGAAAACCTAGGTAAACGAGCAGAGACTACAGAATCAAGCATAACCAATAGAATACAAGAGATAGAAGAACGAATCTCAGATTCTGAAGATACCATAGAGAAAATAAATGCTCTGGTCAGAGAAAACGGCAAATCCAACAAATTCTCTTCACAAAACATTCAGGAAATCTGGGACACAATAAAAAAACCAAATCTAAGAATAATAGGGATTGAAGAAGGAGAAGAACTGCAGATCGAAGGCCCAGAAAATATATTCAACAAAATTATAGAAGAAAACTTTCCCAACCTAAAGAACGATATTCCTATGAAGGTTCAAGAAGCATACAGAACACCGAATAGACTGGATCAGAAAAAAACATCCCCGCGCCATATAATAATCAAAACACAAAACATAAATATTAAAGAAAAAATTTTAAGAGCTGCAAAGGAAAAAGGTCAAGTAACTTATAAAGGTAAACCTATCAGGCTTACACCGGATTTCTCTATAGAAACCATGAAAGCCAGAAGATCCTGGATAGAGGTACTGCAGAAACTAAGAGACCATGGATGCAAACCCAGACTACTATACCCAGCCAAGCTATTGTTCACTATCAACGGAGAAAACAAAATATTCCAGGATAAAAACAAATTTAAACAATACGTAGCTACTAATCCAGCCTTACAGAGAATATTAGAAGGAAAATCACTACCGAAGGAATCCAACATTCCCAACACGATCTACAATAACTCGAACATCTAGCGACCATTCACAAGCACAAATCAAAGAAGAAAAACACATACACTCTACTACCAAAAAAAAAAAAAAATGACCGGAGTCAACAACCACTGGTCATTAATATCACTTAATATCAATGGACTCAATTCACCTATAAAGAGGCACAGACTTAGAGATTGGATACGAAAACAGGATCCAACATTCTGCTGTTTACAAGAAACACACCTCAACCACAAAGACAGACACTTACTCAGAGTAAAGGGTTGGGAAAAGGTTTTCCAAGCAAATGGACCTAAGAAACAAGCGGGCGTGGCCATTCTAATATCTAACAAAATCGACTTCAAACTAAAATCAATCAGAAGAAATGGAGATGGACATTTCATACTCATAACTGGAACAATTCATCAGGAGGAAGTCTCAATCCTGAATATCTATGCTCCTAATATAAAGGCACCCACATATGTAAAAGAAACTCTTCTAGAACTCAAGGCGGTCATCAAACCACACACACTAATAGTAGGAGACTTCAACACTCCTCTCTCACCAATGGACAGGTCAATCAGACAGAAACCAAACAGAGAATTGAGAGACCTATTGGAGGTATTGAATCAAATGGACTTAACAGACATCTATAGAACACTCCACCCAAATAGGAAAGAATATACCTTTTTCTCTGCAGCTCGTGGAACCTTCTCAAAAATTGACCACATACTCAGTAACAAAGCAAACTTCCACAGATACAAAAAAATATTAGTAACTACCTGTGTCTTGTCAGATCACCATGGACTAAAATTAGAATTCAACAACAATGCTCCCCCCAGGAAGCCAACAAACTCATGGAAACTGAACAGTCAACTACTAAATCACCCCTGGGTCAAGGAAGAAATAAAGAAAGAAATTAAAGTCTTCCTTGAATTTAATGAAAACAAAGACACAACATACTCAAACCTATGGGACACTATGAAAGCAGTGCTAAGAGGAAAGTTCATAGCACTAAGTGCCCAATTAAAGAAAACGGAGAAAGCACACATTGGAGACTTAACAGCACACTTGAAAGATCTAGAAAAAAAAGAAGCTGATTCACCCAGGAGGTCTAGAAGACTGGAAATAATCAAACTGAGGGCTGAAATCAACAAAATAGAAACACAGAAAACAATCCAAAGAATCAATGAATCAAAAAGCTGGTTCTTGGAGAAAATCAACAAGATTGACAAACCCCTATCCAAGTTAATCAAAAGGCAGAGAGAGAACTTGCAAATTAATAGGATCAGAAACGAAAAGGGGGACATAACCACAGACACAGAGGAAATTCAGAGAATCATTAGATCTTACTATGAAAGTTTATATGCCACAAAGTTGGAAAATGTAAAAGAAATGGACATTTTTTTTTAGATAAATACCATATACCAAAGTTGAACCAAGAACAGGTGAACAATCTAAATAGACCTGTTAGTCGCGAAGAGTTAGAAGCTGTTATCAGAAATCTCCCTACCAAAAAAAGCACAGGACCAGATGGTTTCAATGCAGAATTCTACCAGAACTTCCAGGAAGAGCTAATACCTATACTCCTTAACGTATTCCACAATATAGAAACAGAAGAGTCACTGCCTAACTCCTTTTATGAAGCTACAGTTACCCTAATACCAAAACCACACAAAGACACAACCAAGAAAGAGAATTACAGGCCAATCTCACTCATGAACATCGACGCGAAAATTCTCAATAAAATACTGGCAAACCGAATCCAAGAGCACATTAGAAAAATTATCCATTATGATCAAGTCGGCTTCATTCCAGAGATGCAGGGCTGGTTCAACATACGCAAATTCATCAATGTAATCCATCATATAAATAAACTGAAAGAAAAAAACCATATGATCATCTCACTAGATGCTGAAAAAGCATTTGACAAAATTCAACACCCATTTATGATAAAGGTGTTGGAGAGACTGGGGATACAAGGATCATACCTAAATATAATAAAAGCAATATACAGCAAGCCGACAGCTAACATCAAACTGAATGGAGAGAAACTCAAAGCCTTTCCACTAAAATCAGGAACGCGACAAGGCTGTCCACTCTCTCCATACCTCTTCAATATAGTGCTTGAAGTTCTAGCAATAGCAATAAGACAACATAAAGGGATCACGGGGATTCGAATTGGAAAGGATGAAGTTAAACTTTCGTTATTTGCTGACGATATGATAGTGTACATAAGCGACCCCAAAAACTCTACCAAAGAACTCCTACAGCTGATAAACACCTTTAGTAACGTGGCAGGATACAAGATCAACTCCAAAAAATCAGTGGCCCTCCTATACACAAAGGATAAAGAAGCAGAGAGGGAAATCAGAGAAGCATCACCTTTCATGATAGCCACAAATAGCATAAAATATCTTGGGGTTACTCTAACCAAGGAAGTGAAAGACCTATTTGACAAAAACTTTAAGTCTTTGAAGAAAGAAATTGAGGAGGATACCAGAAAATGGAAAGACCTCCCCTGCTCTTGGATTGGGAGAATCAACATAGTAAAAATGGCAATTCTACTACCAAAAGCAATCTATAGATTCAATGCAATCCCCATCAAAATCCCATCAAACTTCTTCACAGACCTTGAGAGAACAATAATCAAGTTTATATGGCAAAACAAAAAACCCAGGATAGCCAAAACAATCTTATACAATAAAAGAACTTCTGGAGGCATTACCATCCCTGACTTCAAACTCTATGATAGAGCTACAGTATTGAAAACAGCTTGGTATTGGCACAAGAACAGAGAAGTCGACCTATGGAATCGAATAGAAGACCCAGATATTAACCCACAAACTTATGAACACCTAATTTTCGACAAGGGAGCTAAAGGTATACAATGGAAGAAGGAAAGCATCTTTAACAAATGGTGCTGGCATAACTGGATGTCAATCTGTAAAAAAATGAAAGTAGATCCATATCTATCACCATGCACAAAAATCAAGTCCAAATGGATTAAAGACATCAACATTAATCCGTCCACTTTGAACCTGATAGAAGAGAAAGTGGGAAGTAGTCTACAAGATTTAGGCACAGGAGGCCTCTTCCTAAGTAGGACCCCAGCAGCACAGACAATAAGAGAAACAATGAATAAATGGGATCTACTGAAACTGGGAAGCTTCTGTAAAGCAAAGGACACTGTCAGTAGGACAAAAAGGCTGCCTTCTGACTGGGAGAAGATCTTCACCAACCCCTCATCAGACAAAGGTCTGATCTCCAAAATATACAAAGAACTCAAGAAACTAGGCACTAAAACTCTAATTAACCCAATTAAAAAATGGGGTACTGAACTTAACAGAGAATTCACAACAGATGAACTTCGAATGGCCAGAAGACACTTAAGGTCATGCTCAACCTCCTTAGCGATCAGGGAAATGCAAATCAAAACCACTTTGAGATACCATCTTACACCTGTCAGAATAGCTAAAGTCAAAAACACCAACGATAGCCTATGCTGGAGAGGATGTGGGGTGAGGGGAACACTCATCCATTGTTGGTGGGAATGCAAACTCGTGCAGCCACTGTGGAAATCAGTGTTGCGGTTTCTCAGGAAGCTGGGAGTCAACCTCCCTCAGGACCCAGCAATACCACTCTTGGGAATATACCCTAAAGATTCCCTAACATACTACAAAAGCATTTGTTCAACTTTGTTCATAGCAGCACTATTTGTAATAGCCAGAACATGGAAACAACTTAGGTGCCCCTCAATAGAAGAATGGTTAAAAAAGGTGTGGAACATATATACATTAGAGTTTTACTCAGCGGTAAAAAACAATGACATCTTGAATTTTGCATGCAAATGGATGGAAATAGAAAACACTTTACTGAGTGAGGTAAGCCAGACCCAAAAAGAGGAACACGGTATGTATTTACTCATAAGTGGATTCTAACCATAATTAAAGGTCTTTGAGCCTATTATTCGTGATCCTAGAGAAGCTAAATAAGAAGATGAACCTGATGAAGATTATTTAGCTATCCACCAGGAGGTAGGAAATAGACAAGAGTCCCAGGTAACCTCGGGTGCATGGGGGGGTGGGAGGGTCGATGGAGGGGGAGAGGGCTAGAGAGAAGGGAGTAGGGGAGGAACGGGAAAGCTTGGTGGCCGGGGATGGGGGGGGGAGGGAGGTAGGATGAATATGGGATCAGGGAACAATATATTTCAACTAAGGGAGCCATTTTAGGGTTTACAGGAGACTTGATTATATATGGGATCCCAGGTCCAAGGAGAAATCCCCCAGATTGCTCTCTGGACAGAGGAGAGGGTGCCTGAATCGGCCGTGGCCCATGACCATACTGATGTATATTTTGCTTATCACCATAGATCCTTCGTCTGGCGAAGGACGGCTATGCAGTCGGAGGCCCACATTGGAGCAACGGATTGAGCCCCCCGAGGTCCGGAGGGGGAGCGGAAGGAGGAGGAACATGAAAGACGAAATCAGTACTGCGAGGGATGCTATCACCCACTGATACAAGGGAACGGATCTGATGAGAGTTTACCAGGGCCAGTTGGACTGGGACTGAACGAGGACGTGATCTAGCCAGATTCTCGGAATTTGGCCGGATTCTCTGACTGTGGCTGGCCCGGGGTCTTTCTGAAAAGCCATTGACTATGACACTGGGACCTGTTTCCTCTGCATATGCTGGATTTTGGGGATCCAGTCTGTTTGGATTCTCGCCTTCCTGGTCCTGGAGGGAGGGGGAGGGAGCTGGAGCTTCCCACAGGGCAGGAAACCCTGACTGCCCTGGGGGACGGAGGGGAAGGAGGGGGGGAGTGGGGGGAGTGGGAGGGTGTTGGGAGGGGGGGCGGAAATGGAAACTTTTATAATTTAATAAAATTTACTAAAAAAAAAAATTTATTTATTCTTTCTGTCTTTCACATAATGTATCCTGATCTCACTCATCTCCCAGGCTCTCACATCTGCCCTCTGCCCAGGCAACCTACCCCACCAAAAAAAAAAAAAAAAATTTTGTTATGGAAGCTGCAGTGTGACATAGTGAGTCATGCAGTGCCTTTATCCATACATTCTTTTTATGTAGATATTCTTTTTATTAATTTATAAAAATTTCCATTTCTGCCCCTCCTCCTACTACCCTCCCACTCCCCCCACTCCCTCTCCAGTCCTAAGAGCAATCAGGGTTTCCTGCCCTGTGGGAAATTCAAGTTCCTCCCCACTTCCTCCAGGTCTAGGAAGGTGAGCATCCAAACACAATAGGATCCCAAAAAGCCAGTACATGCAGATGAAACAAGTCCCACTGCCATTATCAATAGCTTCTCAGACAGTCTCCGTGCCAGCCACATTCAGAGAATCCGGTTTGATCACATGCTCGTTCAGTTCCAGTCCAGTTGGCCTTGGTGAACTCTCATTAGATCAGTCCCCTTGTATCAGTGGGTGAATGCACCCCTCGCAGTACTGCCTTCCTTGTTCATGTTCTCCCTCCTTCTGCTCCTTATTTGGACCTTGGGGGCTCAGTCCAGTGCTTCATGTGGGTCTCTGTCTCAATCTCCATCCATCGCCAGATGAAGGTTCTATAGTGATATGCAAAATATTCGTCAGCATGGTTATGGGCAAATCACATCAAAATTCTTCACAGACCTTGAGAGAACAATAATCAACTTTATATGGAAAAACAAAAAATCCAGGATAGCCAAATCAATCTTATATACTAAAGGAACTTCTGGAGGTATAACCATCCCTGACTTCAAACTCTATTACAGAGGGACAGTATTGAAAACAGCTTGGTATTGGCATAAGAACAGAGAAGTCGACCTAGGGAATCGAATAGAAGACCCGGATATTAACCCACAAAGCTATGAATACCTGATTTTCGACAAGGGACCTAAGGTATACAATGGAAGAAGGATAGCATCTTTAACAAATGGTGCTGACATAACTGGATGTCAACCTGTAGAAGAATGAAAGTAGAGCCATATCTATCACCATGCACAGAACTCAAGTTCAAATGGATTAAATACCTCAACATTAATCTGACCACATTGAACCAGATAGAAGAGAAAGTGGGAAGTAGTCTACAAGACATAGGCACAGGAAACCACTTCCTAGGTAGAACCCTAGTAGCACAGACAATAAGAGAATCAATGAATAAATTGATAATGGGATCTCCTGAAACTGAGAAGCTTGTATAAAACAAAGGACACTGTCAGTAAGGCAAAAAGGCTACCTTCTGACTGGGAGAAGATCTTCACCAACCCCTCATCAGACAAAGGTCTGATCTCCAAAATATACAAACAACTCAAGAAACTAAAACTAAAACTCTCTAAACTAAATCTCACTAAAACTCTAATTAGCCCAATTAAAAAATGGGGCACTGATCTGAATAGAAAATTCTCAACAGAAGAACTTCGAATGGCCAAAAGACACTTAAAGTCATGATCAACCTCCTTAGCGATCAGGAAAATGCAAATCAAAACAACTTTGAGATACCATCTTACACCTGTCAGAATAGCTAAACTCAAAAACACCAATGATAGCCTATGCTGGAGAGGATGTGGAGTGAGGGGAACACTCATCCATTGTTGGTGGGAATGCAAACTTGTGCAGCTACTGTGGAAATCAGTGTTGCGGTTTCTCAGGAAACTGGGAGTCAACCTCCCTCAGGACTCAGCAATTCCACTCGTGGGAATATACCCAAGAGGTGCCCTATCATACCACAAAAGCATTTGTTCAGCTATGTTCATAGCAGCACTATTTGTAATAGCCAGAACCTGGAAACAGCCTAGGTGCCCCTCAATAGAAGAATGGTTAAAGAAGGTGTGGAACATATACACATATCCATACATTCTTACATGCAGGCATTCATCGCACTGGTGTGGTTCGAGGCCCCTAGTCTCTGCTATATAGTCTACAAGGGGCCCTCACTAGGACTCTTCATGGACATTCTGTTGCTCCCCTGTGTCTTGGATATCCTGCATCTCTGGGTCCACAGGAGTGACACCCTACCCCTGGTCCCCATGGTCTGGCAGATCACAGATGGGGTAGATGTTAAGGTGAGACAACATATAACCCTGGTTCTGGGACTGGCTGCTTCAGGGCTGGTCAGCCCACCAGCCTTCATCATCAGAGTGAGATCCCCAGCATAAGCTTCAGTGTTTTCTAAACAGTAGTCAGCCTTAGTTTTCTTCCTCCACCTTGTTATTTACCCATTTTATTGACTGACTGACTGATCAGACATTACAGAAGAAGCAAAGTCTGTGCCTGACATCAGAGGTGTTAGGCAAACTCAGATCAAAAGAAGAGTTGAATAAATTAAGAAACTCCTTTAATTTAATAGAGAGGTAAAGTTGGAGTTTTTGTCTTCAAGAATACTCATAGATAGGAATGGAGAAAATTTTAAAAGGTATATAAGGATATAGACATGCTTCTAAGCCCCAGAGAAGTTTTGGAGTGCTTATTTGAGATGTGAGACTAGTAACCCTTATTTTGTTGGGATAAAATGTTAGTTTTATCAAGAGAATGAGATGTCTCCAAATCTACAGGATTTAATACCAAAAAAAGTTTATTTTTAGTTTGGACAAATTGGTGGAGGTGCTAAGCAACTCTCCAAGGAAAGAGTTCTGTTGGCAGCCATTCAGTGATACAGTATAAGGAATTTACTATCACTCAGTAGTTGTTCTCCCTGATTTTGGAACCTCTGGAGTTAAGGTAAGAGAGACAGTGCCAAGCTATCAATTACTTCCTTTCTGAAAGCCTTTGCCAAGTTTTTTTCACACTACTTCTTGATATGCAAGGGAAAAAGTCATGGGTGGGCTGTGAATTTAGGTAATGCTCAGCATTCAGCTGCCACAGAAAGTGTCATCTTGTCAGAGCTTGGAAAGACTGTCAAATATTTCCTCTAGGTGAAAATGACAGCAGGGTGGGCGAGCTGGCTGGAAGGTTAACAGAACATTTGCCAATTTTAGAGGACCAGCGCTCAGTTCCCAGCACTAAACACAGGAGGCTCTCGGGATCCTGCAACTCCAGCACTGCAGGATCTGATACCCTCTCTCGGCATGCAGACAAGCACATGGTATCTGTTGACATAGACACATACAAATACATCAAAGCAAAATAGAAGTTTAATTTATATAGAAAGATTATTTCAAGGACTCTCTTGACTGTGAGCTCTTGCTACATAAACTAGTTTGCTTCTCCTATTCACCTAGATTAATATTTATTGCAGTGCAAAACTATGAAGGTGATAATTCCAATTTGATGTGCTCTCAGAATCATAGGAAAATCAGGTTTAAAATGCAGATGTTTCTGGAGTTGACTTACCTGTGGTGCATTCAGAAAAATCAGTGTTATTTCCTGGATGCTGCCTCTTTCTCCTAACAGTCTAAACCTTTCCCTCCCCTCCTTCCTTTCCTCCTTACCTCCCTCTATCCCTGCTCTCTCCTTTAGCGGTTAGATCCCTTCCCCTTCCCCTTCCCCTCTTCCATTCCCTCCTCCTCTCCCAGCTCTCTCTCTGTATGTACAATGTTGAGAATGGTAAATCTAATAATTTTCAATACAGAATCTAAGAATCTAATGATCAGTGTGCATGACAATATTCAACTGTTATCTAGTGCTTTATTTTCTCATTCTTTTCATTGATAAGTAAAAATTGACGGGCCCTAAAAAAATAAAGTTCCAAAAAGAGTATAGTGTGCTTAAAACACCTGTGGCCAGGACTTTTAAAGAAGGCATAATAAGTCATAGAAATTGTTTTCAATATTTTCTATTTTTCTCTTTTTTGCAAGGGGGAAGGACCAGAGGTTCTGATGGAATTTGCTACTGCATAACTGTTATTTCCTATCAGTAATAATTATCTCTTTGTAAAATTAATCTGTTGTTACTGTAAGCCTTGCTATTTCACTAAAGCAGCTGCCAAAAGCACTGTGTAACACATTTATGTTTATTTTTGAACTGGTGTGAAATAAATTCTTTCTGATATCAGCATAATTTATTTTTATCTCTTGTGATTTTTCACTCACCTTTATATTGCCTCTATCCTACTCTTTTCATTTCATATCATATTTTAAATACTTGTGGCTTTTATTAGTTTTGCATTTATAAATATTAAATGTTTTGTGTAGTATGAGGGCCGGCTTGTTGGGGTTTCTGTCCCGCCCAGTACCCCACAACTGGCAAGTCCCAGAGAAAATCAATCACACAGAGATCTCTCTAAGTTATAAAGCTGATTGGCCCATTAGGCCAGGCTTCTTGTTAACTCTTATAACTTATGTTACCCCATTATTCTTATCTACGTTAGCCACATGGGCTCAGTACCTTTCTCAGTGTGACAGCTTTCATGTTGCCTCTTTGGTGGTCTGCGCAGGAATGGCAAGGGAGGTTCTGCTTCCAGAATACTCCCAGTCTCTTTGCTCCACCCCTACTTCCTGTCTGGCTTTCCTGCCTATACTGCCTGCCTGGCCAATCAGTGTTTAATTAAAATATGATTGACAGAATACAGATAATTCTCCCACACCATTTCCCTCTTTTTATGTAGTATGTGGGGCTGGCTTGTTGGGGTATCTGTCCTGCCCAGTACCCCACAGCAGGCAGGCCCCAAAGAAAAAATCACACACAAGACTCCATAAGATTATAAACTGATTGGCCCAATAGGTCAGGCTTATTATTAGTCCTTGTAATTTATATTAATCCATTATCATTATCTATGTTAGCCATAATGGCTCAGTACCTTTTCCAGCTGGGCAGCTTACATGTTTCCTCTCTAGTGGTCTGCGCAGGAGTGGCTGAGAGAGAGCTTCTGCTTCCAGAATACTCCCAGTCTCTTTGCTCCACCCCTACTTCCTGTCTGGCTTTCCCGCCTATACTGCCTGCCTGGCCAATCAGCGTTTTATTAAAATATGATTGACAGAATACAGATAATTCTCCCGCACCAGTTTTGCCCATTGGTTTCAACCTTTACCAATATTGATTGTAGACAAGACTTTCCACAAGGAAGAGGAGGCTGGCCATGATAGTGTGCAACAAATACTGTTAACTCAGGAAGAATAAAAACAGGGTTAGGAGGTGACTAGATCTTAGGATAGACAAAACACTCTATTTCATCTGGAAAATGAAAAAAAAGAGGGGCAATCTTGTGGAAATCTGCCTGGAGGTTAGTCAGAAGACTGAAAAGAAAACCACCATATGATCCAGATATACAACTTCTGGATATATTCCCAACGGACTCATAGTCTCCAACAGAAATATGTGTTTATCTGTGTTCTTGCTTGCTTCACTAGTCTCATAGCAGAAAATGGAAATAGCACAGATGTCCATCAGATGATGAAAGTTGAATTAAAATATGTTACATCTAAACAATGGATTTTTATTCAGCTGTAAAGAAAAACAAAATTATGGAATTTCCAGATAAATGTATAGAAAGTAAAAAACAGAAACAGTGCTAAGTGAAGTTATTCTAAACAACAAACAGATCCTCTTCCATATGTGAAACCCAGCTGCAAATTTTCATTTTTGTATTTTAACTTGAAGTATCTATAGAGGTCAGAAAGGGAGCTTAGTGGTCAGGAAAGTAGAATATTTATCACATGAAATAAGGAGGATTGGATTACTGGCAATACTGTGGAAATCTATGTGGAAAGTTTCAGTGTGTACTGGGTTGGGTAATGAGGAATAGTGATGATGGGGTAAATGTTTAAAAATCATAAGTCATAAGTTATAAAAAACTATACATAAAACTATGTTTTATAAGCTAATTAAGATACATAATTTAAAAATAAGATTTTGAAGGTGGTTGTTCTGTGTGAGTGCACAAGGCTGCTTGCAAAAGCAAGGCATCATTAAATTAAAAACCCCAATACAGGTGATAGGATGTTCACTTACGATTTTTTGATCAGGAAGGCTTCAGAAGTCACCCAAACAATATAGGATATGGACATTGTTCTTTGACTCAGTTATTTTGCTACTGTTGTAATAAACACTCTGCCCAAGGCAATTTGCAGAAAAAAGAATTGAATTCGACTTATGGCTTCAGAGGGATAGAGTCTATGATGCCAGAGTGATGGAATGGCTACAAGTTCACATCTTGATCTACCAGTAGACAGAGAGTTATGCTTGGAATGATGCAAGTTCTTTAAAACCTCAATGTCTGCTGCCAGAAGCACATCTTCTCTAACAAGGCCACATCTTCTAATCCTTCCAAAGAGTTCAACCAAATCAACATCAAGCATATGAGCTTGCAAAGACCATTCTCATTTAACCCACCACATTGATGCCTATCAGAAGTAGATGATAAAAATCATATTCCTGAAGATGCCATATGCTTTGTTTGGTTGTTAAGAAGAGAAAAGTCAAGCTGTAACTGAAGTAGACACTTCTCTTCTGACTAGCTTTCATAGTGCCCAAAGGTACAACATAGGCTGTTTTCAGAAAAGCAAATGTCTTCAACACACTTGGGTAGCAGCTTCGATTGAAGCAGTCTATCTTGGAGGAAATTGTGCTAAGACTCTGGAAGTTAAAAGAAAACTAAAACAACAAGATGTTCTAAACTTTATTTAGAATTTTTAGAATCTAGAGGGAGGGGAAGCGTTCTACACTTCAGGTAAGATGCACAAATTCATGTAGTTAACAACTCAATAGCATCAGAATGTACCTGAAACTGACCTGATTCTCTAGTCATCTCTCTCGCCAAACATATAAAAGCAGTAAGGACTACCAAGAGACATTTACAGACATCTTGAGCTACCTGAAAGAGGCTCAGGCAAGCCGAGTTCCTTTGGAAAGGCACTCACCAATCTCTTAAGCCAATTGCAGGTTGTGCAGTGTACTCCATGTTTCCTGTGTGGGGAGCAGTCACCCTTCCTGCGGTTAGCGACTAGTGTCTCAGCTCTTTGTGAATTATTTCTGCTTCTGTAAGTAAGACCTCACAGATAACCCTGGAAGAAACACCAATAACTCGTCATTTACCAACTGGACTTTAATGTTGTCTCTACCTTGGACAGTTGTCTGTTCATTTTCTAAGATGAATAGATATTTGTTTTCATCTCACCAAGGATAGTATCAAACAACAAAATCTTATCAAGATTTGAGCACTAAAAACTACAACATCAACCCACCAGGAAAATTATGTGCAATAGACTAATAAATGATAAGAAAAACTTTCTGATTACATTTTAGGATCAATCCACAAGAAAGGATTCATTCGTGGCATTACAAGAGTATATGGATTGAGAGGCCAGGAGCCCTAAAGAGAACCTAATCCTGTTGCTGAGGGAAATTGACATTTTAAACCTGTCTTCTAAATATTTGTTTATGTCCAAAGATGTGTTCATTTTATCTTTGATCGGAGATGCTTTCTATAGTGGATAACAATTAGTGCATAACTAGTCAATGTGTTGAGAATAGTGTCTGTTGAGGTCTCAAATAAATATGCATGCTTATCACCCTCTGCACAAAATCTCAGTGAAAATTTTAAATAATGTGGCTGCAAATAATAGAAAAGAAGCCTCACTGTTGGAACCATTAGATGAGCTAGCTGGGGCAGTGCTGGAGAGCTCACCCAAGGGACCGTGAGGGAATGTTGGTGAGCTGACCAACCCAACCACCACCCAGGCTCAAAATCAGGATGACAAACCACAATATCCACATCATCTATGAACTGTTAGAGTGTGTGAAGTAGCCACTCCTGCAGATATAATGATATAGAATCTCCATGACACAGGACAGCAGCATATCCAAAAAGTATTCCAGTGAGGGCCCAGTATCAATAGTGTAACAAAAGCCAGAGGCCTCAAACCAGACTAATGACTCATTGCAATGAACACATACAAGTAAGATATAGGGACTAAAGCGTATACTGTGGTGACTAACTGGAATACACTACAAATTCCATGCTGGGATTTATTTATTTTTTTATTTTACTTTTGAAATTTGTTGGGAGTGGATGTGTTCATAAGAAATATACAGGAACATAAGAACTGTGAAAACTATTACTTCTGTGTAAAACCAATCTCTTTATAGTGTAAATCATTCTAATATAGAGGAGGCATCTATCTCAATGAACATTGATCTTACAGAACAATTTATTGAACTTGAATGATTGGTGCAGTAGAGAACACGATTTCAGTGTTTTATGACTAGGATTTCTTGTTTATAACCTTGAAAATGTGGGAGGTACTAAAGCCCAACTATAATAAAAATATTATTTGGAAATTTTTTTCATAGGACCAGAAAATAAAGAAAAATACTGAGGTAGATGTGCTTCAAAAATTTTAGAAAGAGCAACAATAACAATAATTGCAAAAATTACTTTCTTTTCCTTGTTACAATATGGTTTCTTTAAAGTCAAAATATTAAGGAAATCATTCTCCATGTATCACAGTATATAATAATGACTTGGAAGATAGTATTTATTTCTATTCTCTGACAGGTAAATCCCCACCAAATAATGCAAGAAAATCTAATTGATATATAAGAAGGTTGAAAATTTTTAAAGTTAGATGTGATAAGTGACGAAAAAAAGAATTTACAAATCAAAAATGTGTATGAATCTTAGTTAGGGTTTAATTGCTGTGAAGAGACACCATGACCTTAGTGACTCTTGTAAAGAAACTGGCTTTTTTTAAAGTTTCAGATGTCCAGTCCAGTATCAACATGACAGGGAGCATGGTGGCTGGCAGATGTGATACTGGAGCTGAGAGTGCTACATCTTAAAGATAACAGGAAGTTGTCTGATTAACTGGGCAGTACACTGAGCATAGGAATGCTCAAAGCCCACCCCCACACTAACACACTTCCTCTAACAAGGTCATTCTCAATCCAACAAAGCCACATTTCCTTATTGCCCCACTCCCTATGAGATTCTAGGGGCCAGTTACTTTCAAACTACCACAGAGTGTAAGAACTATGAGTAACAATCTAGGCTTTCATCAAGAATCTGGGATGAAGGCTAATATTGACTGTCTATAGGGACCAATATGAAGGGCAGGTCACCAAAGAGTAATAAGTAATGTCTTTTTGTCCATAGGTAAGATGTCTACTGAAATCCATCTCAAATACCCAGACTACCCTTTTCTACAGTTAAGTATGGACAAATGGAACTCTTTTAAATTAAATATCAAAGGTAGTGTTTCAAGTCAATTTCCAGTTAATTAAAACAATATATTTTTGTTTCATGTCTTTCCATGTCAAGAAATATTCTAAAAGTCACTATATTTTCCTGGGAGAAAACAGTTAAATTGAAGGAATTACAATTGTTATAATTGTTATTATTGTTGGATTTTTCTTTCCCACATGCCAGTTACCAAATAATTGACATGGAGAATTTACATAAATTACAAATATCTGACCAAGAACTTAGACTTATTACTAACTAGGTCTTACAACTTAAATTAACCCATTTCTATTCCTCTACACTCTGCCATGAGGCATTACCTCTCTTTTATCTTGTACCTCCTGTTTCTTTTCCATGTCTTACTCCTGACTTTTCTGATTCCACCCTTTTTTCTTTCCAGTGTCCTTAGTCTAGTTTTCCTGCCTAATCTTATACTGTCCAGCTATTGGCCAGTCACCTTTTTTATTAAACCAATCACAGGATAATTTACACAGGATACTGAAGGATAATTCCATAGCATTTTATGAAGATCCATATAATTCAAGCATCTGACATAAAGAAAGTTATTCTCATTTCATGGTTTCAACATGTATTTGGGGCCCTTCATATTTATGTATCTCTCTATAAATCTTGAATTAGTAAATAAAATGAGTCTAATGCTTATGAGGCAAATGGAAAAACATGTACCAAAACAAAAAATTAATCAAAATAGTGTAATGTATCTGAATAAATAAATAAAAAGATTAGTGTAATGTATCTGAAACTACTATAAAACTAACTGAAATTTAGACAAAGATAAAAGTTGGAAATACAAAGAAATGTTATTACAGATACCTTTGGAAAGCTTGTATGGAAAAGTCATTCTATTCAGTGGGTGAAATGAGCCATATTTCTTCCTGGCTCCACCTCCCTAGTGCTGGGATTAAAGGTGTGATCCTCCACTGCCTGGGGTGTCCAAAGTTAGGACAGGGCAGACCTGGGAGTACTGGGAAGTGAGTGTGATGGGATTCAAAATGTAATATTCCCAAATAATCAATAAAAATATTATGATGAAAAATAGGTTTCTAAGAGATAATAATATGGTATGGTATGATTTAATATTATATGAGGAAATATAATATGATAAAAGTTAACACATCTGATTTGGATGAAACAATCAGAAGGGAAAGATCCCAAGAGAAGGTACAAAAATCAGAGACCCACTCCTTCCCACATTCAGGAATCATATAAAATATAAAACTAATATATATATCATATAATATAAATGATATATTATTTCATATAAATCATATAAAAATCATATAAATTTTTCAGGAATCATATAAAAAAAACTAATCTAGAAACTATAATATATACGTAGGCAGAGGATCTGGCACACCACCATGAAGGTCTTGTGCATACTTCGTCAGTGTCTTTGAATTCTTACAAAGATTGCTGCTATTGATTTAGAAGGTCTTGCTTTCTTGGTGTCTTCCTTGTGCTTTGTCTCTTAACACTTTTTTTTTCTTGCTGTTCTGCAAGGTTCCAAGTGCTGAGGGGAAGGTTCTGATTGAAATATCCCTTTGAGAATTTCTTATTCCAAAGTCTCTCACTCTCTACATAATATTTTACAGTGGGTCTCTGTCTTTGCTTCAATCTGCTACAGGAGGAAGCTTCTCTGATGGTGCCCGAGAAAGGCACTAATCTATTAATATAGTGGAATGTCATTGGAAAACATTTTATTACTACTTTTCATTTTTAAAAGAACAGTAGTATTTCGTTTTACCCTAGCTCTCTGTGCTATCTCGTCTCTGGATCTTGGCCACTCAAGTCATGTGTGACTTTTTCTCATGGAGTGAGCCCCGAATCAATTTATGTTGCTTGGTACTCCCACAAGCACTGAGCTACCACTGTTCTAGCATATCTTTCAGAACAATGGGTTTGTGGCTGGTTTGGTGTTTATGTTTTCCTTTTATTAATCTGCAGAATACCTTCCGTACCAAAGGACATTAGAATATGTGGGTGATGTTCTACCATTGTAGGTAAAAACTATTTGTTCTAGACCAAAGGGAAGAAATAAAACCTGGAACTGAAATCAATTTCCCTTATGAACATAGATGCAAAACTACTTAATAAAATATTTGCAAAGTGAATCCAAGAACACTTTAAAAAGGTATCTACTGTAATCAAGTAGACTTCATCCCAGAGATGGAGGGGTGGTTAAATATATGGAAATCAATAAATTTAATTAATCATAAACAGAGGAAAATATTTTTAACTGAAGAAAGGAAATATGAATTAATTATATTTTACTGAATGAATTCACTCTAGTACTTCTTCATTTAATTTGAAATTTTGTGAAGTTGTTTTATTATTTTATTTCCTAGATATTTTAAGAAAGTCCTGTTTCCTTCAATTCATAAAGTTGAAGTCATGTACTCTGTAATGGAATACTCCCCCCGCCAAAAAAAAAAAAAAGAACTTAAGACAATTTTTGGTTATTGCTGCTCTGAGACTAGATTTTTCTGTGTAGCCCTGGCTGTCAAGATTCTCAATGTGTAAACAAGGTTGACACTGTTTCAATTCACAGAGCACTGTATGTCTCTAACTCCCAAATGCTAGGATAAAAGGCATGCACGGCCGTGTGTGGAAAGCTTACACCTTTTTTAATGTGTGTATGCAGGTGCAATTACATGTGAGTTCACATTTATAAAGAGCAACAAAAATAACCTCCAATATCATCTTCAGAAATACTCTCTAGCTTTTTGGAGACGTGACATCTCATTTTCCTGGAACCCATAGCTTCTGATAGACTAGTAAATTCTAGGAATCTCCTCTCAGCTTCTCAACACTGGGATTGCAAAGCTATGCTACCCACCCAGTCTTGTTACATGAGTTCTTGGAGTCAGACTCAGGTCCTCATGTGCAGCCCAGTAATTTGTGTTCGGGGGAATCTGTTCTTGGTTTTGTTTCTCATCATAATTAAACCACTTGAAGGACTTCACCTTCTTCAAGAATAGCCCTCCTATAGTAAAGTTCAATCAACTCTTTTCATGATGTTTTTATTTTATTTTATATGTATGATGTTTTCCCTGCATGTATGTGCACGCACATGCACTCTATGTATGCCTGTTGCCTGAGAAAGTTACAAGAGGCCACTGGGTTTTCTGGACATAGAAACAGATGAAAACTGGCATCTGTGCTGGAAACCAAACCTGACAGGCTGCAGTAGCAGCCAGTGCTCCTAACTGCTGAGCCATCTGTTCTGGACTAACTAACCAATTTTAAACTTATGTGAGTGATTTTCCTTAAAAACTTCAAAAGGATCCAAACCTGGTAATGTAAAGGCAAGTGACATAAAATGGGGAATGTCAAGTTTATTTCTTAGCTTCAGGATGTAAAATAATAGTCTTCCGCAGACTATCTGTGGTGCTTTATGAAAAAGCTTCCAGACACAACTCAGCATAGGATAATTAGTGAATCTCTAACATTGGAGGACTCTAGACTTTACAAAGCAAACTGCAGAGGTCTTAATGAAAACACAAATTTCTCTCTATACCTGATTCAACTCATCAAGCGAGATCTAATGGAATCAGTCTTGTTCATTTACGTAGAGCTGTGTTTCTTTAGATTATGGTAATCACTAGATGACAATGAAAATCTGTGGCTGCTGGAAACCTGCAAAATAAAGAGCAGTCTACAATTTGTTAATTTTTATTATTTTTGTGTTTCACTACCACAAACTTCTTAATAACTACACATTTTAGAAAACTTTTAATTTAATATATTCTTGTATGAGGTATATGCTCTGTAATGCAAATAATAATTGTCCCATGAGTATCCTCAATCAATCAATTTATAATTTTATTTTCTTGTTTTTAGCTTTTCTCTCTGGTTCATAATCTTTGGGATGTCTGTACAAACACCATATAACTGCATTAAAATAAGTTAAATAAACTTTGATAGGTAAACTATAAATATATATTTCCTTATATTTATGTAGTTATGTAATACCATATATACAATTATTGTTCTCACCTTTATGAGAACAATAATTATATTTCAAAGAAACAATTATGTTTAAGATAATAAATATTGTATTTAACTAAAATAAAAATCAAAGTTATGTTTAAAATATGAGTCCATGATGATTATTTGTTCTGCTGAAATTACACTTTGTTCAAGCTCATGGGAGCCAACTCTTAAAAAAATAAAATACATCAAATCTAACATATAATCAACAGTATGACAAAAGCAACCATACTTACAATAGAGAACCACCCTCTTTAAGATGTGTTGAGGATGAATGTTGGATGATATATCCTTTATTATCATAAGACTTCACTCTTAAACTATAAAGAATAAAATATTGCCACTAATGCAAATATGTTGAGAAAAACCCAGATATTTTTTTCTATTACCATTTTTTATGTACTTTTCCAGTTTCTACAAGAACCATATCAGGGTAGAAAGTCTGAAAGGATAATCAGATCACTGCACTGACTACGAAGCAGGAGTTTCCCCAGAATTGCTGCAACGATCCTTAGAGCATTCCAGAGCTAATTAAAAATGCTAAGAAGCAAATTAACACTTTCTCTCTAATAAACTGCAAACCGATAGTTAAATCCCTGTAATAATTCTCCAAAGCCCACCAAACAGCTGGAGCACGCCCAAACAGATTGAAGTCAACAAAGCAGTCAATGGGAAATAAAGGCAAAATGCCCAGGGTATGTGCATGGCCAAAGAGCCAGTGAGAAAATGTGGAAGTCCATGCTACACAACATCGTGAAAGAGCTTGATGGAAATAAACAGAAGTCAATTGATAAAATATACTTCTTACACCTTCTTTCCAGCCGTTGTTCACTACTTTGTTTTGTATTGATATGGTAATTTTTATTGTTAATGTAATGTTTGTTATTCCCCCCATGTGAATCACATCTCTTGTTTTCTGTTAATCTTCTAGTATCCAACAAAGTATAGCAAAATAGAGATTCAATCATTTTTGAAAATTGGATAGATAAAAGAATTAATGATTTAATGACATCAAATATACTCAGTTAACTTAGGAGCATCCAGAAAATATTTATTCAAATAAATTATCTTTCATAGAATACTTATAATCCATCTATGAAAATAAATGTGCATTTTTTTCTTTCTCTGTCTTTTCCCCTCCACCAAGGATCCACAGTCCTTTTGCATTAAAGAATGCACAGAACACATTTTTCTGCATTTTCTAAAGTTTCCCAGCACTCTCCTACTGACGGTGGACTGATGGCCATGTTCAGTTTTACACCAGGATTACCAGCACTTTTGCTCTCCAGGCTCGATCCCATTCTCCTTCCTCTGCTTATCACTCCAACTTTACAAAAGCCTACAAGGTGTTTTTGAGTCAGGACACAGGAGACTTTTTTGCCTGAACACCCTTGGTTTAATGCCATTTTTACAGATAGAATTTCATTTCTTTCTAAATTTTAAGCAAATACCATCTTCCTAGAAAAATATTAATTAAGGACATTTACATTAAAAAGCTCATTTTCCTTATCAATTACTATCCATTGACCTTTCTTTGAGACTTCTTCATAGCACCAATACATACCACAGTTTCTGTATTCATGTTTACTTGGGTTCTGTCTAATTCTGAGAAAAGATAAGCTTTTCTTGTGTACGTGTGTATGTGTGTGTGTGTGAGAGAGAGAGAGAGAGAGAGAGAGAGAGAAAGAGAGAGAGAGAGAGAGAGAGAGAGAGAGAGAGAGAAGGAGAAGGAAATACAATCAGATCAGGCAGTTTTAGAAAAGGCACCTTGTATGTGATCAATCTTAATTCTTGTCCTTGGTCAGGTGGTAGATATAGCCTTGGTTTTGTCCTAATGGAAATTTCAAAGTATTAGAAGGGTTGTCTTGTTCCTTCTATGGTTTCTCTTTATTTTTTTCTTTTAAATGAACATCCTTCCCTGGGAACCATATGTGAAGATGAAATAAAAGTCAAAGGCCCCTGGACACTTCATGGTTGGGTCAACTACACCAACTAGTTTTGTATGTCAACTCCCACTTTCTTATGAACCAATTTAGATTTTTGTCTTAAGTCTTGTAAAAATAAATGGATGGATGGATAGATAGATAGATAGATAGATTTAATCTGTAGGCTCACAGCGTGTAGCTATATTTCTGGGTTGGGTTCTGCCCTATAGGGATTCTACCTTCCTTCTCTTAAACATCCATCTATACTCCTATAGTAAAACTCCTTTCCAAACTCATTTTCCATGAAATTTTTTTCTTTGAGTTTATGGAGAAAAGGAACCAGAAAACTCACATTGACTGTTGTTTAATTGTTTGAAAAGTTAGCTCTCTGAGCCATGTACTCCCAAGTCAACCAAGGCTATGTTACTCTTTAGGGTTCCTCACTTTTCCATATCATTTTGTTTACCAATAACTTCTGTATAGACTGTAATTAAAATGCATGATGCCTATTTTACATCTATTGAAGTAATATTTATATATGAATGCAGAAGTGAAGTTTGTGTTTGTCAGTTGCCAAAATACCTGAGGCAAACAGCTTAAGGAGGGAAGTATTTAAGCTCATGATTCTCGAGGTTTCAGTTCATTAAGTCAGGAAATTGAGGTGGGGAAAGCTAGTTCATATCAGCAAACACAAATAGAGAATATCAATACTAAAGAGTTCCTTGGATAAAAATGAGTCACATTCCTCTGAGCTCTTTTATTGACTAGGTCCAACCGGTGAGTTTGTACTTGACCCAAATACCTTTAGTTTTAAAATTATACTGAGTCAGCTTAAGTAAAACCCTTTATTGGTGATAACTGATCAAATTCTAACATAGGCCCTACGTCTGTATTTGTTCTAATTTGTGAGAAAATACATATTTGTAGTGTGTGTGTGTGTGTGTGTGTGTGTGTGTGTGTGCTTGAGCACATATCAGCTACTGTTCCTAATGCACACTGAACCAGTGCTCTACAACCAAATTACTTCTTCAGTCTGTACCATCTTTTAAAGATTTGGTTTTCCTTAAGCAATAAAATGTGATTTCGATTTTCTAGTGGCTATGTGTATTAGAAATGGGGGTCTCTATTGATTCAAACACTTAATGAACGAATGAAATACTGGAGACACTATAAGAGAGAACAAAATTATGCTCTTGAGTCTGAAAAATTCTTCCTAATAAGGAGCAGGAACCGACATGCCATAATAAAACCAATAGATGACTCCACCTACAATAAAATCTGAAACCTTTGTAAAGAGAAGACAATAAAAATAGTTAATAGACAACCAACAGTCTGGGAGAATATATTTGCAATTATACAAGACAGCTCAGTTTCTAGGAACAATAAGCATCAATTTTTTTAAAAAAATATCTAATATAGAGAGAACTACTTGTAAAGGACTTGCAGAGATTTTAAAAGAAAAAAATAAAATTGTAAGCCAAAAAGAACATTTTTAAATAAATATGTTAGTAGGAATAATAATAATATTTATCAAGTATCCTTCAGCTTGGTTAACGGCATGTTTATGAAACCAAAAATAGTAGATCCTATACCTACAACTAGCTGAAGGACTGACTGTAACAGAAGGCTTTCAGCTATGTTTGTTACATCCTTCTTCTGGGGTCTAAGGCTCAGGCACATAAGCTAATTAGTTGACAGCTGAAGTTCAGTGTTGTGAGTTAATTAGCAAATAGTTGGAACTACTTTTACCTCGACTAAAATTATCACAATATATGTATGTATGTATGTACATATATATATATATATACATAAATTTATATTCCATAGTATAAAGCAATGTCATAAGGAAGATTTCAAAGTAAGTTAAAAGACGCCCATCATCTCTTTCCTATTCTTAGAAGTGGATTTCTCAGTTTAATGACAATTTGTGCAAAAGTGTTAATCTCTTTCCCCTTAATTGTTCCACTGGGATCGCAGCTGAAGATAAAATCAGTAAACATCTTCATCTGATTGAGAAAATAGAGATGGGTAGCAACCTTGCAGGTTGAACCAAAACACTTAAGCTGTACATATTTTAAAAATGGCTTTGAATCATGGAAGGGGCTTAATCATATTTCCAGCCCAAGAAAGTATATCTTGCTATGCCTAGGTAAAACAAACCATGACCTGATAGAATTTCAGGAATTCTCCCTATTCTAAAAAGGCAAGAATATAGGAGAGTTAAGAGGCACTTAGAGTTAGAAGCAGTTTCAATGGGAAGTGGATAGCAGGTTAAAGTCACTACAGATTTTGTCCCTTTCCTAATCCACTTCAGATGATGAGTGAGCAAAGAGAAAACATTATTGTTGATGACTTAGAACGAGGAAATCGGCAGAGAAAGAGAGAGAAGCTTCTTACTCTGCCTCCAGCTACTGGTTACACAAGCAATCTCAAAGATTACCGGCCTTTCTATCTCTGCTCTGTCTACACCTCTTCTAGGCTAGGGCTGTTATTAATGCGTAACCAGGAAATCCAAAAAGCAACAAATATATTCTCCTCTTCCCTGAAGCCTAAAACATCTTGCCAGCTTGTTCTGCTCGTGTCCCAGTGCTGGATAGAACAAGCCTTCTCCTGTAAAGATGATCAACCTGCTGAAGTTCCTTAAGTGTAAAATGCCTGTATAAGTTGATAGAAAAAATAGTTCTTATTCAAATAATTATTGTAAAGTTGGATAAAATTGTTTAAATCATGTAGGCTTTTAAAAAATTTATTTAAAAGCTTTTCTTTTACTTTACATACCTGCCACAGTTCCCTCTCCCTCCCCTCTTCCAACTTCTCCCTTACCTTCCTCCCCATCCATCTCTCATCTACTTCTCAGAAACATTAAGATCTCATGTAGCTTTCTATCCACACAAGATAAGAAAACATGTCTCTACTTTCATGTAGACTGCAATAAAGGATTCAGAGAGGGATCATTAAAGTAAGAAAATTATTTTCATATTAAAAATAATCATTGGTGCACACACAGAAGCATAAAAGTGATTCATTGTTCAGTATACCCTAATATGAATTCTGAAATCCAAATTTTAAAAAAGAAAATGATACGAAGAGACTGGAAAATAGAAAGCACCATGAAAGCGTATTGTCCTCATTCTTCTCCACAATTCCAAAGGTCAAGTGTCAAACTAGACGAATGTAATAATACAAGCAGGACTCTGCAAATCCTCCACATCTGCCGTAGCCCATGAATGCCTGGGGCTGAAAAGTAGGGACTATCCCCAAAGCTGTACTTTTCAAATGGTCATGCAAATAGTATGTAATCTTCCTGTCTTCACATTCTGTACCCTCATTGATTAGAACTGCTACAGAGATTTTCAAGGAAAGGAGTATACAATAAAATTTTAATCTTCAGTAAACGATTTCTACCTGTGAAACCTATGGCAGCAGAGTGAGACACCCAAAACACACGTTGACTGTAATACTTAGATCTGTACGCCTGTTCCCCTCACCACTCCAGTTTTTCCAGTGTTTAAACCTGAAGGGGATGCCAGTTTCATTGCATAAAGATGGTCCCTTCATCTGTTCATCTTCCCATTGAGAATTATATGAGATACAAACCACAAACAAGTAGTTCTCAGAATTTCCTTGCAAGACACCAAGAACTACAGGAGCAAACTTTGTTTCCTTTGTCCTTTTTGTCTCCTACGTGGTCGTGTCTGTCTAATATTTATATAAGTACCTGACTGAAACTAAGAGGCAGCACACGGTACTCTATTGGAGGTGTTGACTATTTGGACCTACTCACTCTCTTCCTATATTTCACCCAATTTCTGCAACTGCAGATTCATACTTCCGTGGTGCCCTATTTGTCCAAACCCCTCCTGCTGTATAGGAGCTCTTCTCTCTCTTTTCTCCCTCAGTACCCACCTACAAGCCTATAATGAGTTTCCGTCTATAACTCATCCCCTACAGCCGGTGAGTTTTATTCTTAAATTCACAAGACAAGAACTGGAAAGATTAGGAATTTTTTTGGTTACTAACAAGTTTCCTGGAACCTAGGTTCCTGAGACTGTCACTTCAGAGACACCACAATAGCTCACCACTGTGCACATTTGTTAACCTCTGATTTTACCCTTTCTCATTCACCATATTTATTGATTGGCATATTAGGGGCAAAGGTTGTAAGGTCTAGACCCTTAGGACATTGGAGCCCAGTATTGTTCTAACTCTGTCTTTACAAGCTGCATAGTCTTGAGGACAAATCAGATAGAAACAAAATTTAAAGGCTTAATTCTGTGCTGAAAATAAGAGAAGAAAGTCTATCTTCCTCCTTTTCAGAGCTTTTAAGTTTAAAAAAGCCAGGGAGAACTTTCTACTTTCTGCAATGCATATAAATCCTTTTCAAAAGAAGATGGATCTTTTGTCGGCTTTCTGACCTAAGAATTCTATCTGGAAAAAAAACACAGAAGTCATCTCTTTGAAATGTAAAAACCTGGACTCTAACAACTCCATCCTCAAGTTTGTGTGGGAGGCTGGAAACTTGAGGTCACTGATGCTTCCCAGAGCTGCACAGTGCTTCCTGTTAGGAAGATGTAAGTAGTTTGGTGTTTTGTGTGAGAAAACGGATCCAATTAGCAAAATGAGTGGGCACTGGAGTTTCCAGGTAAAATGAGGATAAACTGTGGCCAAAGGCACGGTTCCATCCTGTCACTGATAAATGCTTATAGTTCATCTTGCAAAAATACAGCTCTAGGTCGTGGAGACTGTAGCTGATGCGTTGACCTCCCTGTCCTCGCAATCTTGTACCCGAATGCCTTCACTGAGCATTGCATTTTGATTTCCTTGAAAATGAAAGGATTTTCTTCTCACCTTCATGGGTTTGGGATAAAATTATATTCAGGTGTGCTAGCACCTATATGGAACTTCTTAGTATCTTTAGGAAGACAATTTCTGAGCAACAAAATTCTTTTAATTTCAGTTTTACCCAGTAACCACCAGCAATAAATCTGGATCATGAATCACCTCATCTTTTTTTATGTATAAACATAAATACTTCCTTGAATGTTATTTAATTACAAAGAAGGAGTTAGGGGCTTTTACAAGCCCAAAGCATCAAAGAGCTATCAAACCAGCATGTGTTACTAAGAGTATACAAATGGTGCCTCAGAAAGACAAGAGTGGTTGTTTCCCTAAAGTCAGCAGGCAAGCTTTAGCTATGCCAATGTCCCTCAAAGACAGACATTCCTAAGATGTTAATCAGGATTTGCTTGCAAATTAAATGAATAAATAAATAAATCGGAAATTTCAGAGGTTTATTTTCCATTTTCAGAATCTGGAGCACAACTTCCTGACAGTTAAGGGAAACATTGTCAGAGTTCAATTTCTATTGACATTCCTTCTCCCCAGACAAGGATCATTTTCTTCTGATGCTGATGTAGAGACCCTGAAATGTTGATTTAGCTCTGATTTTCAGTATATTTTCCACTATAAAATGTATTTGTTTTCTTTAGACATACACAGGGGCTCACTTTCAAAAATTTAAAATTAAGTCTAGATTTAGACTGGATATCTAAAACAGTTCTGATCATTTCTTTGGAGCCAGCTTCAGTTACTGGTGATAAAATGTTGTCTTGGCCCATACAGAGAAACACATTTATCAAAAACACAAATTCCAAAGAAGAATGCCCAATAATGGAATTGACAGCCTGATAAAGCATTATTTTCATAAGCATAGGAAAATTGAATTTGTATGCATTACTATGAGAAATGACAGGGTTCAGGGTGTGCTGGTATGTGCGTGGGAGCTTATTATTGCTCAGGCAACATTGTTTGTCACCTTCAACAAACCAACTTGTCCCTAACCTTTTAAGGACCTCAACTTAGACAAAACTGTGGTTTAAAGTTTCAACATGAAAAGGATTTCAGATTTAGCCAGTATGATGAAGCATAAAACTTCTATTACAGATGTCTCAATACTATTGAAGCAAGAGGGCTCAGAGAAAGTCCGTCATCATAAAGTAATGTTACTTTGGAATTCCCTTTTTGGCCACTAAAAGGAAAATTAGTATCCTCTACTATAGTTCTTAGTATCATTAATAAAATAATTTTTTATTGATTTTTATTGAACTCTACATTTTTCCCTGCTCCCCTCCTTGCCTCTCCCCTCCCACTTCAACCCTCTCCCAAGGTCCCCATGCTCCCAATAGGAAATCTTGTCTTTTTCTACTTTCCGTGCAGATTAGATCTATGTAAGTCTCTCTTAGTGTCCTCATTGTTGTCCAAGTTTTCTAGGATTGTGCTTTGTAGGCTGATTTTCTTTGATTTATGTTTAAAAACCACCTATGAGTGAGTACATGTGATAATTGTTTTTCTGTGTCTGGGTTATAATTTAAGGAGGGGTTCGAATGGAGCTTAGGGACAATTTTGTAAAAGTTTAAAAATATATCTATATGCCAGGCAAACTATAAATCCCAGCAGTTCCCCAAGTGGGAGAATGGAAGACAAAGAAACAAAACATGCAGGCTAAATTAAGCCAGCACAGAGATGTTACTTACATTGTGGGCAAGCAGACACACTGCAGGGAGGAGAGTTTTTGAGAAAGAGGAAGGATTTACTAAGTACCAGCACAAGCATGATTAGGACAGATACAGAAAGAAAACAAGAAAATATTAGATTTTTACTGAGTAATTCAGAAAAGCTGGCAGATGTATGAGTTCATTTCACTGTCTGTGTTTGCTACGGTACTGGGAGCAAGAAGACTGGGAGTAAAAGCATACTGTCTGACCAAATGATTAATTATTGTGCCTATGTCTTCCACATAGCTTATGGTGAGCCTGCCTGCTTAGGTAGGGTCCCTCCTTCCTGAGACGTCATCCCTTGGTCAGATGATTGACACAGCCCAGTAGAATGTTGTCTCCATCTATTTAAGAGAATTTATTCATAATAGTCGAAGTTTTTCTTAATTGACTGGTTATTAGTGCAAAACCCCTAAGAATTCATAATAGGTTTGCAAGTGATAGTAGGGAAATGTGAGCCTTATCTCACATGGTTATGGGCTTTTTTCAAAGGAGAATTGTAATTAATTGTTTTAATGTTAGTTTCTTATGCCATTTTTGTTCCTCCTAAGAAATCCTTCTTTCTTTCCTTCCTTCCTTCCTTCCTTCCTTCCTTCCTTCCTTCCTTCCTTCCTTCCTTCTTTCCTTCCTTCCTTTCTTCCTTCTTTCCTTCCTTCCTTTCTTCCTTTCTTTTTCCCCTCTCTTTTGATAAGTGAAGTGGATCTGGAATGCCTTGAATGTAATTATAATCTGCTAAATAAATCCAGGAGCCACTGGAGGTAATGGGTTCTCAGACATGTTCTGTCACTGGCTTTCTCATGAGACTTCTAGAAAAGTGCAGATTTGTACCTGGAAAGAAGACAAGGCCATGAGTGGTTGCTAACTCTACTGAACCTTGCATTTCTGCTGGTAAGAGGATGACAACCTCATTTTCCTTCTGGTTTCCCTAAGATTTTCCCCATCTGTATATCTAGCCTCAGACTCAGTTTTGGGGGGAGCTGAATTGTCATCTTCACTTGAGTGGAAAGACTCAAGTCTTTAGATAGTCTTAAGTCTTTAGATAGTCTTATCTAAACTTATAGACTTAACTACTATTTACCAAAAATTCACTCTCCTCTTCTATGCAAAGTTTTATGGAAGGAAGGTATTTGTCAAATCTTTGGCATAGTCATGAACTACAGTTTATTTTAGTCAATAGTTGACAGCAATTGAGTAGAAATTTCAAATGTACTATCTAGAGTTTTTTACTCATAAGAAGACACATTAGACGTATCTGTTTATTTTAAGGAAATAAAAGACACAGTGCTTTAGAAGGGATTTAGCTTTCAGCTTAAGGTAAAGCAAATGTGTAGTATGTGGGGCTGGCTTGTTGGGGTATCTGTCCTGCCCAGTACCCCACAGCAGGCAGGCCCCAAAGAAAATCACGCACAAGACTCCATAAGATTATAAACTGATTGGCCCATTAGGTCAGGCTACTTATTAGTTCTTATGACTTATCTTAACCCATTATTCTGATCTATGTTAGCCACACGGGCTCAGTACCTTTTTCAGCAGGGCTGGTTACATGCTGCCTCCTCGGTGATCTGTGTAGGAATGGCCGAGGAACCTTTCTCCTCCCTAGCCTTATCCTAGTCTCATTACTCCGCCTCTACTTCCTGTCTGGTTGACCCGCCTATACTTCCTGCCTGGCCAATCAGCGTTTTATTAAAATATGATTGACAGATACAGATAATTCTCCCGCACCACAAATGCAGTCAAGAGGACTATAAACTATCTTGAAGACAAGTACATGGAAAATAAACAACACAATCTAGACGCCATTGAGTTCTGTGACGATTTGCTTCATGGCACTGCTTTGATGAATGGTTAATGTGACTTCTTCATGGGAGTTGTTCATATCATAAGATCCAAGTATTACAAATATTTTCTTACATGTGAACAGAGGATAAATCAAATATAATTTATGCTGAAGAATTTGTCTTATTTGTGGCTTAATATTTTTATGTCCTATCTCTTTTTGACCTGGTAAGTCAACTAAGTGAACCAGTACTAGTTTAAAAGGATTTCAGATGCCATTAATATGATCACAAGCTTCTTTAACTTTGTGCCTCATATCATGGCTACCAACTCTATTTTTATCACTGATTATTGTCCCATGAACTCATACTTAGATTTCCAATTTTCCCATCATCTCATAACATTCTAGATATTATTTAGCAATTTCAAAAGTAAATTCCTTACATAGTCCAAAGTTTTCCTTTTCTTTTTCTAGTTAGACCATAGTTTTGATTCCTTAGTAATGAAATCTATGACAACTTCAGTATGGTGCTTTCCAGAGCCAAGCTTACCTAACAAAATGTATTTCTCCAGCAGAGTTCCCATAGCCTCCATATTGTTAGGGATATCACATGATTTTCCTCTCATAGTCTTTTCTTCCTTTCCACTTTTATGAGATAACCCTTCTGTTTTCATGTCTGATTTTTAAATGCGGACTTTTGTATAATAGAGAAATTGTGAAAGATATCTTTCTGATTCTGGTTTTTCTGAGTCCAGCTTATTTACTAGATGAAACTTTGTCTGCCTGGAAAGTATTGACACATAGGTACTGCAGGTGTGCTTGTCTGTTTTTGAAGAATAGAGTGTGAAATTTATAACATTAAATATTTACATTGCATGTTGTTTGTTTCCTGGGGGAGATAGCTTTTATTAGTTGCTCTTTAACCTAACAACACCTACAGTTGCAGATTCTTGTAGGAAATGGTGTAATGAGACAGTTTTATTCAATCTTTGTTAAAGACACTATAGCTTTTATATCATATCTAATGTATTTTCATGTCTCCCAGATGAATTACTTAGGCATATTGTGACACAAGTCTATCAGAAATTTATTCCTATTTATCTCAGATATATAAAAAAGTAGATAAATGATAAAGTAGCACATAATTTTAAAAGATTAAATGTTCAATATTTGTGTCATTTTGGAGGATTTAGAACTTGAACTTTTAATGAAACATGTAGTGATTTTTAATATTTTCTAAATTCTTAAAATAAGTCATTCAGCTGAGATAGAATACTAAAATACTACTGTTAGTAGAGAAGTGTATTCTATCATTCCACATAATTTTCTTTTTTTTTCTTCCTTTTTTTTGATGTTTGAGATAGGTATTCTCTGTGTAACAGCATTAGCTACCCTGGAACTAGCTCTTGTAGGCCAGGAGGTCCTCGAACTAACAGAGATCTGCCTATGTCTGTCTCCTGAGTGCTCAAGAGAGTGCCACCACTGCCTGTTGGGGGTTCTACCCAAATCTGCACTTCCCTCCTCCCTATACCGGATGCACGCGCTTTCCAGTATCTCGCCAGGAGCCCAGGGCAGGTTCTAGGGGTTAAACATAGATGCACGCAACAGAGATAGAGGTCTGGGTCATCTGCCCAAAGGCAAATGCCAAGTTTTATTTAGCTTAATCCAGGGTTAAATACTTTGGCCCCAAAAGAGGAGAACCCCTCCCAGCCAGAGGGGGATGGGGAAGCTGGTGCCGAGTGAGCTTCTCTGCAGGCAGGTGGGAGAGGGGTGCAGGGCAGTGTCAGACAGGTGAGAGGTACCTTGGCACCAGGGCTCTCCTGGGCAAATTAAGAAATTACCATTTTAAAGTAATATAAAGCCCTAGGCTATTTTACCAGGCTAGAGAAGAACAAGCAGGGAACTTAGCAGGAAGCTTTAGCTGGTTGCCAGAACAGTCCTTGATTTGCATTCCAGCGAGCAAGGGAAGGCCCAGGCCCTTACAACTGCCTGGCTACATAATTTTCTTATTCTCGTCTTGTACTTATGTGGTCAGCAAGTCAAGAAAAACGATGTATTTCTTAAGCTGAAACAATACTTCAAATATAAAGTCAACTGGACTAAAATTGTTCAAAAATTAAAAAGTCACTAGAAACAATCTAAGGTATGTTCAATTTTATGCTTATATATCATTTTTAATTATGTATATTGTGTAGGGCTAGGGATATATACATGTGAGTGTGGTCACCCAAGTAGCCCAGAGGTAGTGGATCTCCTGGAGCTGTAGTCACAGGCAGTTGCAAGGAACCTTCTGGTACTGGAAACGGGACTCAGGTTCTCTGGAAGGACAGCAAGTATACTTTACCAGCCCTGATGTACAATTCTTATGTGTCAATTTAAAATTATGAATAGTCTAAGAACAATAGACTCTCAAAGGTCCAAGATGTATAGTATCTAAATACGAGCTTTTTCAGTAAAAGCAGTGTATGGAGACAATGGCAGTTTGATAACATTTGAGAGCACAGAGAACTTGACTTTGAAGTTACTCGCAGGAATCTGAGGGTATTTTATTGTTATCGATTCTTTTAAAAGCACAAGAGAAAACAGGCAGCACTGCTGTTTCTTCTTTAGGGAGAATTATTCATAACAACTGAGGTACAGGAAAGAACAGCATTAACGACAGAGGTCAACAGCCTCTCAACAATATGGCAAAGGAGAAGAGAAATTCATGGCTAAATTAAGCTGAGTATGTGTTGATTATCATATTGTGGGAATGAAATTGTCCAAGCTTTATCTTTTTTACAGTCCAGCTTGCTACTTAAGGCTCATGCAGAGACATTAAAAAAAAAGCAAAAGAAAAGGAAAGAATATTCTCCTCCTTCTTTCAGTCTAAAATATGTGCATCCTGTCCCAGGTGATTTCAAAATGATTTAATAGCTTTGGATTGCTATAATGGTAAGACACAAATGTCAGATGTTTGAAAAGATTGTAATATCGTGTCACTATCAGGCTTCTGCTCACATGACTTTTGCCAAAAACTACCTAAATTGAAATAATCTCCATTGGCTGGCACCACTTCATATGCCTTCTTCAAGCAGTCTCCCTTCACCAGTCTGCCTGAAACCCAGCTGGCTCATGTTCATCTATAATACAAATCCTAAGTGTGGCTAGTTCACTAGAGAGCAGGATGTGGAATTCTGGCAAGAAGCATTTCATCACCCATGGTAGAGGGAATCCAAGCACAGATGGTCAAAGTAACACACATTCTTGGGTTGTTCAGATTTATGTACTCAGGATTTGTACACTAAAAGTGTTTTAATTAGAAAATTACAGCACATCTTTAATCTCTGGCTTAAAATGTCCAGTGTTAACTCCTGTCACTTAAGATTTTCACAGTCATTAACTACAGCTGTAGTTTTCGATTGCTAAATGTGCTTTCTATTTTAGAACAAGTAGATATTTCTAGGGCAATTATAAATTTTCCAGAGGACAAGAACATGGAGGTCACAATACATTAAGATTTCTTGTACTGGACTGATACTGATCAAATTTCAGGGTTTTGCCTTTAGCCTTAAGGCATGTCTTGATCGAACTTAGCAATTTCAGAAATCTTATCATGCTCAACTACATACTACTTCAACAACTATTTCCAGCGAGCTATCCATGGTATTGATCCTAAAATTAAAATGGCCAATATTCTGCATCAGAATACTCATGAAAATAATCGATTAAATAGAAATTGTCCAAAGCTTTCATCAACACATCAGCACATTTTCAAAGAAATTGACAAAAATGTAGTATGTTTATTCTTGTATTTATTAACCAAAATATATTTTAGGCAACAGTTTTACTCAGTTTTGGCTTTTTCTAACAAACTATTTCTAAGTTTTCTAAGAACTTTTTGGCAACTATTCAGCCTGAAAGTTTTATGTCTTTACTATCATGTGCTTGGGAAGATCCAAACCATAAACCAGAAGCATTTGTATTTCTGGATCACTCTTCTACCCAGATATGCATGTGTCTAAAAGTTATGACGCATTAAAAATCACTGACATAGTATGGTGATTTCTAAAGAAACGTTATTTCTTTTACTCCCTCCCATCCCTTTTTCTCTTTGTCTCCCTCACCATTCTTTCATTTCTTTCACAATTTAACAATTGAAATGAGGCCTGTCACCATAATCACCACTGGTATATATCTCTCGGTTAACCATAAATGAAAGTAGATTTGAATTAAGAAAAAAAGGGCATTAAATAGAAAGACAGAAATAACTACAAAGAGATGACTAGTTAAATTTTAGAATCATTGGTCTGTGGACAGTTATCTACTTTTATTTGCTTTCCAACAAACTGGTTCCATCTCAGAGGGTGACTCTTAAATAATATCTTGAGGAATTACTAGAAAATTGTGCTGGTATAGTTCTGGGAAAGTTGAATTTGAACAGTTATTCAAATTTTGAAAATTCTTAGATATTGTCCATCTTCCCTAATTCCTACATAATTGTTAAATTCATCCTCCCAGATCCATTGACTTTTTAACCATATTTAATCCACCAGCCTCCATCAACATTATGAGGAGATTCTTCATGCAGTTCTTTTTGTACACTTATATGTTTAATATTTATTAAAAGTTAAACTGTCGATTAGCCCATATTTTTTTTTCTTGCTTTCTGTAAAATAAGTTTTAGGTTTTGTTTTTCTTTGCTATTTTCTCACAATGTAGATGAACATAGAGTTATTGATTAGTATCTCCAGATACGTGCTTCTAGGATACTCATTCTATAATACATATCTGATAATTTCATTGTCTTAAAGTATTGTAGGAAGCAAATCTGTGTGGTTTTGACATTTTGCTTATTTCTTTGCTGATTCTATTCATCTTCACTCACAGCTGATTATTTCTTTATTATGATAGTCATACTCAAATGTTTGTCAAAAGATTGGTGAGTAATGAAATAGACAGAGGCTGATTGGCCAACAAGAGGCAATCAAAGATAAATACCACCTTCAGAGTATTTTTAGTCCAATGCATACAGGACCTAGGAAAAGCATATTAACTGCTCTTGTTGGAGATGACTAAATGAGCCAGAACAGTCTGCAGGGACTATATAGGATTCTTCAACATAGAAAAATTAAGTGAACATTTCAAAATAAATTGAATGTTTAGTAGAAGAACTGGACACATATTAGGTCTCTAGGGATATAGAAGAAGCATTTGTCAGAAAGAACAGCAGCTCAGGGAGGGATGCAATCATAACTGAGGATCTTTAAAGCCAAAAGAGAGTAAGTGTGTACAAGGAATGTCGAAAGTCCTGTAACTTCTGCTGAGCCTGAAGAAAACAAGCAAATGGCATATGATTTGATTTTTGTCGTTAATACTTGTTTAAAAATATTAAAAACTTGCTGGATGGTAACATGTCTTTAATCCCAGCACTCTGAAAAAAGGTAGATCTCTGTGAATTAGAGACTACTCTTGTCTAAACAGTGAACTCCAGGATTGGCAGAGATTCACAGGGAAACTCCTGAAAGGAAAAAAAATACTTCAAACTTGTCCTTTCTTTTGTTACATACTCATAAGGAGGATAATGTCCAAAGAAAACACATGATTTAAAAGAAAGACTGGGTTTTCTACCAGTATTTCCTAATTCTACTAAGAACAAACTCAAACCCTCAACTATGTAGACATATGTATTAGTATGTATGCATGTATGTATGTATGTATGACATATGAGTGTATGGGTAAATGAGTGAGTTATTGTGTATGTGGGTGTATGGTACATTAATATGTGGGTGCAGGTACCTGTGTGCATTCATACATAGGCCAGAGTAGGATGTTAGGTGTTTAATAGAGTAAGCCTAAGCAATTGTTTTAATTTATTGTTGTCTATGGTGTTTTTGTTTGTTTGCTTTGTGATGTGGAATTCCCCTCTGTGTGCTGTAATTACCATTAATGAATAAAGAAACTGCTTTGGCCTGTTTATAAGGTAGAACTTAGGCAGGCGGGGAGGACTGGACTGAATGCTGAGAGAAGGAAGGTTGGAGTCAGGAGACCTCTATGGAGCCTCTGCCAGAATCAGACATGCTGGAATTTTGTTGGTAAGCCACGACCTCGTGGTGATATGCAGATTAATAGAAATGAGTTAAATTAAGATGTAAATGTTAGCCAATAAGAAGCTAGAACTAATGGGCCAAGCAGTGATTTAATCAATAAGTTTCTATGTGGTTATTTCAGAGCTAAGCTAACTGGGTGGCCAGGACAAACAAGCAAGCGGGCCCTCCTCCTACAGTTTTGTTTTGTTTTTGTGATGGGTGGCAGTGTTTATTTTCAATCCTTTAAAGAAGTGTCTCCTAGCATACCTCTAGCTGTCCTGTAATTCACTATATAGACAAGGCTGGCTTCAAACTCACAGATATTAACATGCCTTTGCCTTCTGAGTAATGGAATTAAAGACTTGTACCTCCTCTCCTAGCAACTTAAGTTTTCAATGTACACACAGTTCTATCACAAGTTCTTGATGGTCCAATTATAGGGATTCCTCACTTAAAATACCGTGTATGAATGTGTATGTATGTTTTCAAGTTGATTTTATGCCAATATTAGGTGACTACCTATCATTGCATACCTTTACAGACAAATCTTACATCTCATAGCTAGTTTATAGTGCCATCTTCTCATGTGTCATACACTTCTAAATACTTATTTATTTTTTTAACAGCACAAAAGTTATGTTAAAATTTTCTTTCCATTGAGGAAGGATGGCATACTTTTATATGGACTACAGAAGAATGGGATACCTCAGCACTAACCACAGTGAAATAAAAATCATTGGCTTTACTCCATATTATCTGACCTAGGTTTTTTAGGAACTCAGATGATTATTCAACCAACCTGAAAACAACCTAGATGGCCCTCAACTGAAGAATGGATAAGGAAAATGTGACATATTTACATTATGGAGTACTACTCAGTGGTTAAAAATAATGGCATTTTGAAATTTGTAGGCAAGTGGATGGAACTAGAAAAAAATTCATCCTGAGTGAGGTAACCCAAACCCAGAAAGACAAACATGGTATATATGAACTGAAAAGTGGATATTAGATATGAGACAAAGGATAACCAGCCTACAGTCTACAACCCCAGGTAAACCAGGAAACAAACAGGAACCTAAGAGGGACATGTATGGATTCCCTTGGGAATGGGAAATAGACAAGCTCTCCTGAGTAAATTGGGATTATGGGGGTAGGGGGAGGGGAGAAGGGGTAAAAGGAAGGAGAATATGAGGGGCCAGGCATATCGAGTTGGGAGAAGGACAGGGAGGGAGAACAAAGTGCAACATGTCTTGACAGAGGAAGTCATGGGATTAGTGAGAAACCTGGCTGCTGGGGGATAATGCTCCTGTACACTGTAAAAATTTGTCATTCATTTTTAATGAAACACTGATTGGTCAGTAGTCAGGCAGAAATATAAGCAGGACAACCAGACTAAGAGAATTCTGGGAAGAAAAAAGCCTGAAAGTCAGTTCACAGTCAAATACAGAAGAAGCAAGATAAGAAAGTCTTTCTGAGAAAGAGTACCAAGTCACATGGCTAAACATAGACAAGAATTATGGGTTAATTTAAGTTATAAGAGCTAGCTAATAATAAGCCTGAGCTAATAGGCTAAAGAGTTGATAATTAATATAAGCCTCTAGATTTTTGGGGGGGATTAAACGGCTGTAGGACCAGGCAGGACAGAAACTTCTGTCTATACCTGGCATTATGGAAATTCCCAGATATCCACAAGAATGACCCCAGGTAAGAATCTAAGCAATATTGAAGTGGGTTCCTGAATGGCCCTTCACATGTAGGTTGATTAATGACTACCTTAGTTGTCATCACAGAATCTTCATTCAGCAACTGATGGAAGCAGATGCAGAGAGTCACAGCTAAGCATTGGTCTGAGTTTTTGAGTCCATTTGTATAGAGGGATGAACAATAATATGAGCAAAGGTATCAAAATCATGATGAGGAAACCCACAGAAACAGCTGACTTGAGATAGTTGGAGCTCACTGACACAATACTGACATCTAGGGAACCTACATAGGACAGACAGAACTAGGCCTTTTGAATGTGGGTGACAATTGTGTGGCTTGGGCAGTTTTGGGGGCCACTGGGCATAGTACCAATGTTTATCCATAGTTCATGAACTGTCCTTTTGGAAATCATTCCCTGTCAGCCTAGATATAGGGAGGAAGGACTTGGTCCTGCTTCAAATGTTGTGATAGACTTTGTTGACTTCCCTTGGAAAGCCTACTCTCTCTGAGGAGCAGATGGAGAAGTGGGGCAGGAGACAGGTAGGAAGAATAAAAGGAGGGGAGGAAACTGGGACTGGTATGTAAACTTTAAAAAAAATTGTTTTAAAAAATAAAATTTAAAAAAGTAAAAAAAGAATTCTTGAACGGACAAATCATTTTATCTCACACTGTTGTTGAGACCGGGACACAGCTCATTGCTATGTATGAGACCTTGAGTCAATATCCAGCACATGTAAATAAAACAAAAATTATATAGAAACTAAATCAAAGCAACAACAAAAAAATGTCACTTTGAAATTTAATGTTGAAATCATCAATGTAATTTTAAAAGACATAGTTATGAAATATTCAAGAGAACATTAAGGAATAATCAGAAAAGCTAGATTTAGTTTTCACTATATTAGAATAATTACATAACATAACCATACTTTCAAATATAACAAAAAATTCATGGATAACACAATGGCTTATTTTGAAATAATCAAGTATTCTTAAGTTTTACCATCAATTCACATGTATTTTAGAAGTGCACTTAAGGGTAATAATTGCAATATTTACATGTTTTTTCTTTTTATTAGAAGAGATTTTTTTTAATTTATTAAGGAACGCTTCAACTTTATGTTTTGTATATTGATTTATTGATCTCTGCTAGAATTTCATTTTTGTGATTTAGATTCTTTTTTGTAAAATCATATACAACTGCCTAAATGCTTCTAATTTCTAATCGCTTCTCATTTCACTAGAAATCAATGTGAAACTCTTCAGTGATTTGCTTTGGAAGCTGATGAAATGACATTCTCATCATTATACAGAAAAGGTCTCCTTGACCGTGTCCTGTTCTGATACAGCCTCCTTTGGTCTGTTCAATACGATATTCTTGATGTCTTTGGGTTTGGTTTTTATGTTTTATTCCACTAGATTATGGTGAAATTACCTGGCGCAAGTGAGAAGGAATCACTGACATGCAGCAAACAGGCTTAGGTTTTTATTAGAAGGGTTGTTCAGGCTTGGTGAGGTTGGTGTGCAGAGAGAGAGAGAGAGAGAGAGAGAGAGAGAGAGAGAGAGAGAGAGAGAGAGAGAGAGGAAGAGAGAGAGAGAGAGAGAGAGAGAGAGAGAGAGAGAGAGAGAGAGAGAGAGAGAGCGCTGAAGATGGCATGGTCCAGCTTTTAAAGGCTGTCTAGCGCATGCGCACAGGGAAATGACATAGCTGTGTCATAAACAGATGGCGGAGCTCACTCATGCTCGCAAGGGCTCACGCAACTGTGTCATACATAGATGATGCAACCATGTCGCACATGGGTCATGTCTGAGGGCTTGTCCACACGTGCGTGGCCCTGGAACCCAGAAGTGTCAGCCGTATTGTGGCTGAAATCATAACATATGGGACTGCTAAAAAAAAAATCACTAACAAAATTAACAGGCAGTTTTGAAGATTTAACAGTTAGTAATACTGATGTGTATCAGGGACCAGTCATGACAAAAATACCTCTTGCCAGAGTAAAGACATGGGGATTTAGAAATACAGTAAAAAAACATGAAAACATAAATGAAAATAATAAAACAGAGAAACATAAAGGATAGTATCGGAAGGAAATTCCAGTGAGTTCTGAAAATTTACCCACATTTAATTTCCAATTGCTTAAAATACTCCTGACCCCAAAAGGTAGGAGTGAGACAAAAGATTGCATTAACATGATACAAGGAAATGAACAGACCAATTGGAAGTTATGGGCTACATTGATAGTTAAACATTCCCTTGCTAGAACACAAGTCAGGCTCACACCCTAGACCAAAACATTCTGTAACCAAACCACTCCCTGGGTGGAATCCAATGTTATCTCCATAAAGGGAACTGGAATTTAGGTATCCTTAGACTTTTCCTTGAGGCAGGAATAATCTACTTCTCTGTTGCTCAAGCACAAGGTCTGGCTATTAGCCACATCTGTTGACAATAGTCTTAAGAGAGCAGAACTCTCTTCTCGACTTCTAGGGCAGACTTTTGTTTGGGTAGAAGTACAATAACCTTGAAGGAACCAGAGGAAAGTTTCAACTCTCTGAACTTTGGTCAGTATGGAAATAGGCTCATATTTTCGGGCATCCACAGATGTAGGATCACTCACCAGAAATGATATTATGGGACTTGTTTGCTACCAATCTAGAAAGAAATTCTTATCTTGTTAAAATCTTGCGCAGCAGTTTTAAAGGATTTTAAAATCAGTGTGTAAAAGAGCACTTGGATCATCACCAGTGATTTTTCTTCACAAGTCTCATCACAACTTTTCACTTCTCTGAAGGGAAAAAGGTTCAAATTTTTGTAATTTTCAAAGATCATTTGAAAACCATGTATTTCTCTATATTCCAAATATTGTATTATTTAATATGTAATTAGACTACACTATCTCCCAGATCTCTGAATGCTGCCGGAGTATCTTCCGCTGCTTCAGCCAGTAGTCGCTGAAGCACGAGCCCACGGTGCTGTGGAGTCTTCTGCTCCGTCAGCCAATAGCCGCTGAAATACCAGCACACTGGGGCGTGGTATATTTCTCTTTTAAAAAGAGCCACAGATCTCGGCTTGGGCCTTTTGGTTCCGGCTCCTGCTCCCGGCTCCTGCTCCAGCGACTAGGCTCCCTTCCTGATGGTTTATGGTGTATGTAAGTTTTACCCCCCAAAATAAATAACCCCTTAAAGCATAACTGGTGTGGGATTGATGTGTTATTTGGTGCCCAATGTGGGGCACGAACCCACGACCCTGAGATTAAGAGTCTCATGGTCTACCGAGCTGCGCTGTTTTTAAAATGCCGGCTTTCTGGGCCTTCCTGCCAGGGAAAACTCTTTCACTCTTTCAAACAGGCAGTCCAGACTATGGAAACAATGTTGCAGCTTGCTTCCTGGCAAGGACCTTGAAAAGCCATAGGAGCTTTTAATTGTTGTTTTCTCCATATTCCTTAGCAAATTAAAGACCCATGTGGTCAGAAAAAGAGAGATATACAGTAAAGAGAGATTCAAAGAGTAAAAAAACCTCTAAATGGTTTATATTGTGTAAAAAATATATACAGGCTAAAGGTTGAAGTTCTCAGACTTAAAAAAAATAAATAAATAAAAGAACGAGTAGCCTGGGAGGCAGAGACAGACGGATCTCTGGGAGTTCAAAGATAGCCTGGTCTACAGAGGGAATTCCAGGACAAAGATATACAGAGAACCTGTCTCAAAAAGCCAAAAGTTAAAAGTAAAAATAAAAGAAATAGAGGTTAAAATAAAGATGCATAAAGATGGAAAATATACAGAGAATCTCGATACTGTATGCTATTATGCTCTCTTTAAATCGTTTGAATGCTGAGGAAGGAGCAACAGCTGCTAAAAATATTTGCTTATAAATGCTGCAGAATTAATCCAAGATAGGTATTTTGAAAATACCATGGCTTCAAAATTGAAGTCAAAAGGTATGTTACTTTGGAGAAGAGATTTTGCTTTTGTTTCCACAGAAAATGAGAAGCTCTGGATTTATTCAGAGTTAAGAAAAATCATCTTTGACCAAGGGAGACCACCTGAGCAATCTCTGGTAGGAACAGATGGCCCAGATGTCTGAGTTCTTCATCCAGAACAGGTTCAAGACTGCTGACTGAGATGATCAAGACTCACAGGATACTTCAATCAGGACTGGATCATAACTCTAAATTTTCTCTAGGTCCCCATAAGATTATCAGCGCCCCCAACCAGCTGGAAGCAGCCTGGAATACTATGCCCATATTCCCCCCAAAAAATGGACTATGGATATTTTCCTTTTTTAAAAAAAAAAAAGAGAGGGAAGTGATGTGGGAGAATTGTTTGTATTCTGTCAATCATGTTTTAAATAAACGCTGATTGGCCAGGCAGGAGGTGTAGGTGGGAAAACCAGACAGGAAGTGGAAATGATGCAAGGAGAGCAGGAGAATTCTGGGGAGGAGGAAGTTGATTCCTCCCATTCCTGCCCAGGCCACCGAAGCAGCAGGATGTGAGCTGCCCCATTGAAAAAGGTACTGAGCCACATGGCTAAAAATAGATCAGATAAATGGGTTAATCAAGATGTAAGAGTTAGTTAATAAGTAGCCTGACCTAAAGGGCCAATCAGCTTTATAACTTAAGGAGACCTCTGTGTTATTTTCTTTGGGGCTAAACAGCTGGGGGGGACCGGGCAGGACAGAAACACAAACAAACAGGCCTCCTCATGTTACATCTGAAGTTAGCATTAGAATATCTAAAGTAACAGACCTATCATGATTCTTCATGACATTAAGTTTACTGTTGTCACTTTGGAAAGATATGTTTTTCCATCAGTTTGTATGCTTTCATTTAATTAATTATTTTATCCTATATAATTAATCCTGAAATTAAAACCTATTGCTAGTTTGCCTTGCTATAACACATTCTATTTTTAACAAGTCACAATTTTTTTAACCTAATTCTATAAATGCAGTATTTTTTTTTGTAAGTGTCAACACCATGGCACGGTGAAGACTTAGTAGTTGGGCTACTTCCTATTTGTTGCAATGCATATACTGGTTTCAAATTTTTGGAGAAACTTTCCCCTGGTGACCATACATGAAGCTGAGGTCATGTTCAAAAGGAAAATAACATCTGTGAACAGAAATTTGTTTGCAAGAACAATGACAAACTGAGACCCAGCAGCTCAATAGCAAGGAACAACTTTGAAAGCAGAGTGCATGAATGTAAAGAACATCTGAGGCACAGTAGGGATTAAAAAAAAACAAAACAAAAAACTGTTAGCAAAGTACTTTCCCATGTCAATGAAACCTTCAACTCCAAATAGATTTGGAGATGACCTTAACTGTGTTGGGGACATTAAGGAAATAGGTGTCCATTTATAAGTAGGACAATGTGACACTGAGTGGAGCAGCTTCACCCCAAGAGAAGCAGCCTCAGAGCTTGCCTTAAGTGTTTTCTTGCTGGGAAGCAGCCAACCAAGAATGAACTGGATGCAGAACACAGTAGTCAGCTGACTGGTTAAGGTTGTGATCAAAATACTAAGTGTGCGATGACATTTCTAGGCAATCTTTAATGTCATTGTGTTTAAAGTGTTAGCCCTGGAGAAGAGCATCAGATTTAACTTGTAATACAAAAAAAATGCCACTTTTTAAAATAACAAATTTAAAGAAATATTTTATAACACAATGAAGTAGTGGATAAATGGTAATGAATTCATGTACTATCTAAAACTATAAAAATCAGTCAAAGATTTTGGATATCCATAGTGATGGATTTCATCAAGAACGACAGATTTACATTACATTGGAATATTTACATTATAGACAAGTTGTCTTCATAATTTGTGTGCAATTAATTCTCTATTGTCAAGAACATTTAAAATATCAACCTTTTTTATTTAGGAAACATTCTTCCATAACAATTTTATTATGGAACAAAGGAGAAAAATTAATAAAAAGCAACACACTGAATCAATTACCAAAGATTGTCTTTGTAGATTTTTTAAAAGTCTTTTCTTTGTATGAGTTTTTAGGTGCATGTATGTATGTACACCATATATATCACTGGTACCTGTAGAGCTCAAAACTGGGCAATAGATCTCCTTAAACTGAAGTTACAGGCAGTTATGAGCTACCCTGTATGCTGGGAACTGAACCTGGGGTTTCTTGTACAGCAATCAATGCTCTAACCACTGAGAAATCCCTCTATCCTTGCTTTTCTACTTCCTAACAGGATTTACCATTGAGTAGATTTACTATGCCAATCTTTGCAAAACAGGAAAGATTCTTTCTATACTTAAAACAGTACCAGTTACCTCTCAAAGACAAACTTCAGGCACTGCACATTACACAGTAACAGATGTGATATGAAGTGTGATGACTTTGTAGTGCACAATTCAACTGGTGGTTAAGGATAGGAAACCAGGTTCAATAAAAATAAGCACATCAGTGAACCTAGAAATCAAAGGCAATTTGGATCTGCATACAAGGGTCTGGGCATCACCATTTATTCAAATTTAGGCAGAAAAAAAAAGATACAATGGCATAAAGCCACATCAAAGGGCTTCAGGTCTCAGCTGAGCATAAGAAGAGACGTGACTGTGCTCCACTGGACAGTTAGCCTGGGGAATGGGTTCACAGCTAGTCTGCTATGGACTAAAGGCAGAAACCAGATAGAGATGCCAACCTTACTGAGTTTGGCTGCTTTTTGAAAGCATCAAAAGTCAAACAGTAAAAGACCTTTGCTGGTTCCCTTCTGGTCTGTGTGTATTGTATAATAAGAGCATGAGGAGGACCACTCTTCATGCCCTTGACCTCATTATTCTCATATCTCTTCTTGGACTTGCTTTTACACGTTTCTTTGTTCTGCCAATAGATACCTCTTTTACATTAGAAGCAGTCTTGTCAGAAATTTCAGATAACCTAGGTCCATATTTTTGTGCATATGCTTCACCTCTTTTGTTTGGAATTTGTAAAACATCTTTTCTAGATTTTACATCATTCATTTTTTTTTCATTACACTAGTAAAACCCCTACTGCACCTCTGTAATACATCCCTATAGCAGAACAAAAATCTCTTGTCCCTCCGTTATCTGGAGTTTTATGTTTTCCTTCTATTCTTTTCATTTAAGCAACAAATTCCGAACCCATATTGAAGTCACGTGTTGACTATCTGAATCTGAGGTAATAATAAACATGATTTGCCAATACCAGAGTCAAAAATGATGATGAACTTGTAAAGATGGGCTGCCTGACAGCCTGGACTCTTGGCACCAGGGCATACAGCTCCTACTTCTATTTTCAGACAAAAATTATAAAGTCAGATAAGAAATTGCAGGCATACCTATCAGTCATGATAAAACTCAGTCATGTAAAACTACCTGTAAGTATTCTTCCTGGCTAGAAAGCCTTAACATGCGTTTTTGCAAGATCTAGAATGTCCTATTGAGCCAAGAATTGGCTGCCCTTGGGTGTAAGGCTAAGAGTCCATATCAAATCTCATACAAGTCGAGTAGCCCAAAAATAAGAGAGGGAAGCAATCTTATCAATAGTCTATAAAACTAGTAAATATGTTGAGAGGAAGATTGGACCAAGTGATCACAATGTATGATCAATCACTCCCTTACCGGGAAAACAATTCACAGTTGTTTCCCATCTTGGGTCAACGGAACACAGGAAACATTTGTGAACCCTTCATTGTAATGACATGTGATGAGCTGAAAGAATGATTACATCATTATAAATCGCCACAGCATATTCCATTTTCACCATACGTCTCACAAAAAGCCACTAAATTCGGAAGTGTGGTATGATGGCAGCCCTTTCTTGTGACTGTTGTAGTAGGCTGCTTGTTCATTTCCCGGCCACCCAGACTGCTGAAATAACCACACAGACACCATTAATTAAACCACTGCTTGGTCAATCATTATAGCATATTCCTAGCAAGCGCTTACATATTACAGTAACCCATTTCTATTATTTTTATATTTCACCATGAGGTTCATAGCCTACCAGCAAGGTTCCACCTAGCAGTATGCTTCCTTCCCCCCTGGCAGATACATGACATCTCCCTGAATCCACCTCCTTTTTCCCAGCATTCAGCTTAGTTTTCCCTACCTACCTCTATTCTGCTCTATGCAGGACCAAGAGAGTTTCTTTATTAACAAGTGGTATTCACAGCATACAGAGGAGAATCCCATACCCTGTGACAACTTTTCTCACTTGAGATTTCCCCTACTTTTCCTTAATAAATTTGTTCCTTGTCTGTATTCCTTTTTCTTCTTGAATATCCTACATGCTAACTCCTAAGAGAGACTGGGTTTGACTTAAAGAATCACCTTAGTATTGTATAATTTTAGTAATAACTAAATTTAGAATTAAATGCTCAGCCAATGAAGAAAGCAGCAGACATTTTATAAAGAGATATAAGTGTGGACAAAGAAAATGAAAGTAGATGCGGATATCTTATCCCCCCCTGTTGCTGAAAACACAGTAAACAACTGAGTATCCCGTTCATAAAATCAAGTGTATGGAGCTACAGTAGCTAAATATCAATTTTTAAAGTATTAGTTAGGGTGTGGTGGTATACACCTTTAATCCCAATGCCTGGGAGGCAGAGGCATATTGACCTCTGTGACTTCAAGAGACAGAGGTAGAGATTGACCTCTGTGACCGCAAGGTGTGGTAGTACACGCCTTTAATCCCAATGCCTGGGAGGCAGAGACAGATCTCTGTGAGTTCAAGGTGTGGTAGCACACACCTTTAATCCCAGTGCTGGGGAGGCTGAGACAGTGGGATCTCTTGAGTTCAAGGACAGCCTGGTCTACAGAGTTATTCCAGGACAAAGATATACAGAGAACCAGTCTCAAAAAGTAAAAGTAAAAATAAAAAAAATAGAAGTTAAAATAAAGCCATCATAAAGATGGAAAATACACAGAGAATCTTGATACTGTATGCTATTATTCTCTCTTTAAATTGTTTAAATGCTGAGGAAGGAGCAACAGCTGCTAAAAGACTTTTGTTTATAAATGCTACTAAACTAACCCAAGATAGGCATTTTGAAAATACCTTGGCTTCAAAACTAAAGTCAAAAGGTATGTTACTTTGGAGAAGAGATTTTGCTTTTGTTTCCACAGAAAATGAGAGGCTATGGATTCATTCTGAGCTAAGAAAAATCAGCTTTGATCAAGGGAGGCCACCTGAAAAATCTCCGGTAGGAACAGATGGCCCAGATGTCTGAGTTCTTCATCCAGAATAGGTTCAAGACTACTGCCTGAGATGATCAAGACTCACAGGATACTCCAGTCATGACTTGATTATAACTCTAAGTTTTCTTTAGGTCCCCATAAGATTATCAGCGCCCCCAACCAGCAGGAAGTAGCCTGAAATACTACGCCCACTTTCCCAACAAATGGACTATGGGTATTTTCCTTTGTTTAAAAAAAAAAGAGGAAAATGATACGGGAGAATTGTCTGTATTCTGTCAATCGTTTTAATAAAATGCTGATTGGCCAGGCAGGCAGTATAGGCGTGAAAGCCAGACAGGAAGTAGGGGTGGAGCAAAGAGACTGGAAGTATTCTGGAAGCAGAGCTCCCTCAGGACTCCTGCACAGACCACCGAAGAGGCAGCATGTAACTTGCCCAGCTGAGAAAGGTACGGAGCCAATGTGGCTAACATAGATAAAGATAATGGGGTAACATAAGTTATAAGAGTTAACAAGAAGCCTGACCTAATGGGCCAATCAGTTTATAACCTTATGGAGTCCTGTGTGTGATTTTCTTTGGGGCCTGCCTGCTGTGGGGTACTGGACGGGACAGATACCCCAACAAGCCAGCCCTCATGTAACAATTAGTAGTGTCAGATTATATTTACTTTTGTTTCAGTTGGCTCAAAATTTCTCTGCTCTTTAGTTGACTTCAGTTGTTTTTAATATCTGACACGTTTCAACATGCAGATTGGCAACATAAAGTCTTTTCGGGTCTTTACATTTTCATTTAGAGGTAAACTGTTTCTCTGAAGTGCATTCCTTAATTTAGCTTTATTTTCTTTCTTGAAAATTATTTCCTTTTGAATTTATTGTGGACAGAAGATAAAGAAGTTTTGTAGTATCTCCCATAAACATTTTGTAAACTTTCTGCTCTGGGCAATATATCCCTTGCTGATTTCTCTTGGACACAAAGTTCAGGTTCCTTTTCCTCCGGTGTTTCTTCTCTGTCTTTGAAGATTTGTTTCCCGCCTAGTTGTAGTTCCTTAATTTTCAGCTCACTCAGGATAAGGCAAGAATTCTATAACTTTGCAGACTCTTCTAGTGTTGACTTTCTCTCTAGATCTAATTCCTGCTCTTCTACACCTAAGTCTAATGTCAGAGAGTTCTTAAAATTACACCTCTATAACAACAACATTCAATTGAAAAGAGTAGATATAAATTTCTCTGGAATATTTCTTTTCTGATATTCTCCTTCTCTGACAGTATTTCAAGTTGAAATTGATAAAGAAAGCATTAATACACACGTTCATACAGCAATCAGGTATCTGAGTTGTCAGAATAAAGTTTAGTTCATTTGTTAAAAAGACATCTAATAAGGTATTCCAAAATATGTTTTTCTATAAGACCTGTAATATAGCTTAATAGTCTATTAACAGGCTCAGCCCTCTACCTCCTTAATGTCCTGATATATAGCCTTGATCCTATCCCATGACCACAGTATCAGCCTACCAAACCTAAGCTCTGATTTCATTTAAACACTGTTGTCTACCTCAGTCAGTCATTGCTGCTTCAACACTACAACGAAGCCTTGGGCCCCATCAGGTGTTGCCTTCTTGATATCCTCACTCCCTCTGTGAACTTTTGTAGCCTGCAGGCCAAGTTCTCTAAGCTCCTGTCCTCAGTCTGTCAGTGGTGATACTTCTAACACCTACCCTGCACATTCTCAAGACCAAGCTAGGTGCAAGTTCTCTATCCTGTCAAAGATAATGGGCTCTAGAAATAAAAAACTTTCAAGTGCCAACACATACTTTCTATATTGACAGTCTGGAGGTGGACTTCAGGTACTTGGATGGGGCAAATGCAGCTAAATTATAAAAAAAAAAAACCAAAAAACATTGTTCTAGGAAGTTCCAAATCCTCCCCTCAATATTAATATGAAGAAAGATTGTATTTTAGGGAAGTATAGGTTCAAGACATAGCTGAAGAAAAAAAATCAGGAAAATTTTATTTTGAAGTATGGAATGATAAGATTTCTGTAATTTAGTTATATGTACTAACTGAATTTCATTTAATTCATCCTGATTAGTAATGGTAACAGACTTCAGATTTACTGAATTTTAACCTTAGGAAATTATCTAAAATTAATATTAAAATATAAATATCTAATCTAATATAAATCATGTTGAAAAATAATCTAAATAAATGAGTTTGAAAACAAAGACCCAACAGTCTAATTTTTAAACCCAACAGACTAATTTTACAATCTTGCATAAAAAATTAAATATCCTCAAATATATTATTTAAATAATCATTCAATAAAAATAAGTACCAAAAAATTATAACAGCTTGGCCATTAACTACTATCCCACCCAATTCAACATCTGTTCAGTGCCAAGGTAATACTTCCAATAATTATGTAATTTTAGACAGTCCTTCCAGTTAGGATCTCATCAGCATTCTTCCATTGTCGAGCCTCTCTTAAGAAGTGACATTAGAAATTAATTACATCAGTGAGAACCTCTAAAAATTATGTGTGCTCCCACATGGTTAGAATATGAAATCTGATGCTAATGCAATAAAAGTGAGTTGGAAAATTTTTATTGCATTTTCCACGTTATCTGTGCACATCTCATGATACAAAACCTCATTCAGATAAAATAGTGGTAACATTTTTCTGTATGTTAATCAAGAGATTACAGTTAGAAATCTGTGTTTCCTCTTCTGATTCCACTTTTGCTGAAATTTTTGCTTAAGCATTAAATAAATGATAAAAATTGTCTTTCCTTTATTATTGTCATATTGCATCTTTATAGAACATGGGCACTATACAATGTATTTTATTCAGTAAAACTAATATAAAATCTTTCTTTCAACTAAGTATTTCTATAGTTGAGTCTTCAGGTAATTTAGCGGAGAATACAGTCTCTTTGCAAGTATTAATATTTCAATAAAGATTTTGACTTTATAAAGGTCTCTTTAGTGAGATTAAATTATCTTTAATTCTATCTCCAATGCAGTTTTAGATAAAACAACCAAATTTTATTTTGTCTCAGATCTTTTATAGCAATCATAATTTATTTTCTATTATGGTCCCAAATCTTACAGTATACAAGTGGTGTAGGAGGTTCTTCTTTCTCTGTGTTGCTTAAATAACGAAACTGCCTTGGCCCGATAGGGGCGGAACTTAGGTAGGCAGAGAAGACAGAACTGAATTCTGCAAGGAAGAAAGCAGAGTGAGAGAGATACTATGAAGGGGCCAGAATCAGACATGACGAATCTTTCCTGGTAAGCCACTGCCACATGGCGATATACAGATTAATAGAAATTGGTTAAATCAAAATGTGAGAGTTAAGCCAATAAGAAACTAGAGCAAATGGGCCAAGCGGTGTTTTAATTAATACAATTTCTGTGTGGTTATTTCGGGGCTAAGCTAGCCGGGTGGCCAGGATAAACAAGCAGCCCCTCTCCTACAACATACAAGTATATTCTTGACATCATCAAAAAAAATCATTTAAAATTTAATACAATCAAGCATGAGAAAAACATACTTATCTGCATACATTTATTTAACATCTTTGAATTTTATATGTGGTATAATTAATTAGTCTTGCAGTAATAGTTTACATTGTCATCAATATAAAAAGAAATATGAAAAAGATAAACATGGCAGAGCAGTAGATTGAGATTTTCTTTTAATCAGATTTCATTATTCACTTTCAAAATGTATAAAGAACTTGTTTTGATGATATACTGGACAGGTGAGAATGAGAACAGTCCATGACAGAAATGGTCAAAATTCAGAGAATAAGTGACTGTGAGACTGCATGACCAAGTTTTAAAATTTGAAATGCAAACCACTACTCGCAAAAAGGCTCACTGAAAAGACAGAAGAAAGGGTTAGAAAGATGGTAACAGGTAATGGATCAGAATTTTGGTTGCAAAATAGTGTCTTTTATATATGACAGAGAAGTTGTGCTGATAAAATCTCACCAATGTGGTTACATAAACATTATCTGCAAATTGACAACACCAACCGACATGTGATCACAGACAAGAAAAAATTCACAAGGTCTCATTCCTTGATAAAGAATCACCAGGAATATATGGCTGCTGAAGGGAGGAGAAGGAGTATTTTTTGAGGAATATGTTCCTTAATAGGTTACCCAATCTGAAGTGGTAACCCTAAACACATGTACATATGAATATTGATAAATGGATATGTTAAAGTTTTATTTTGTGTGAATGGGGGGTTACGAGTGGATATGGGTGGGTGGGTGTCCTGATATTAAATAAGAGGTTGTAATGAGAAAAATGGAAAACACAGGAGGAGTTGGAAGGGAGAGATGAGTGGAAATGATATAAATAAAATGCCATAGGTAAATTCTCAAAACAAAATTATAAATTGGAAAATATATCAAAGATATATGGAACAGTGATACAAGGGACTCATGAAGATTAGTTTAGCAACACATCAGAAGGATCCCTAAGGAAAAACCAAGGGCAGGGCAGGAACCTCCTCCACCTTTTGAAAACCCATTGCTCATTTGCAGATTTGCAGATTTTAGAGAAAGAGTTCGGAACATACCTTTTGTTTATCTGATATAATCCAAAGCAGAAAACATATTTTATAACTTTTCTTGCAGCACGGTACCTGAGAGTATCATCTATCAAGTACAGAATGAATTTTGCCTGATGTGCGCATATCAGACCATCTTGGGACATCTGATGTAGTTAAATAAGAAAACAAGACTCAAAAAACACACACTGCAAAAAAGACTTTTCTCCGTGGTGTCTAGAGCCTGACACAGGAGAGTTCTATTCAGTAAGCTATTATTGTGTGTAAGAGATGGTAAACAATTTCCTGACTGTGGCATTTATATTATCTTCCCACTGGGGAGCCATCAACCTCACAGATTAAATAAAAATAAATACGAGTAAGAATCTATGCCTTTGGTTGCCAACTGAAAATAAATTAAAATCTGCTTTCTTTTTAACTCTGTTCAATTGTCCTTGTCTACAGGGACCATGCTTTGGAAACGGCAAAGGTATATATTAGTAACTGATGAGAGAATAATAATTTGGTAATTTCTCCTAGAAAATAAAAGGCTTAAAGCTGAGGCTGGATAAAACCATTTTCCTGTCCATGAAATCTCCAGATTAAGGACCCTGAAATACTTTGGAAAGCATTATATTAAAACACGTCCATGGCATAATGTTTTAAATTCTTCGTTTAGAAGAAGGAAGTAACTTAGAACACACGTGCAATTGATTTTATAATCTCTAAGAAGTCAACAGTCGAACAGAAACAAAGAATTTGATAGTCAGGCAATCTTTCCATCAGACGACTGTTTTCTCAAGACAAAAATTATAATAGATTCCAACAAAGAATTGAAATAAAGTTTGTGTCTTCAGAAGTAAGACAATGTTTCATAATTAAAATTTTGAAAATGAATACTTCTTGTTCATGTTAAAATGTTATGAACTGTTCTGGATTGTTATTATAATTACTATCATTATTATTATTAGTTCCATTGTTGTCATTCATTGAATAATACTGCTGTGGTGGTCATCATTTGTTTAAAAATCAATATGTACATGATTGAGTAATGATTTATCCAAAAAGATCTCTGGTAGTATTCTAATCTGCTTTTATTACTGTGATAATCCTATGACCAAAAGCAAGTTGGGCTGAAAAAAATCAATATTATACTTGCATGTCATAGTTCATTCCTGAGAGAAGGCAGAATAGAAACTCAAGCAGAATCCGTGGAGGAAGGCTACTTCCTGACTTGCTGTGTTGAGTTGTTGGGCTACTTTTCTTACACTTTCTTTTGTCTCTTGATGCCCCACACTTAGAGGTTGCACCACCAAAATTAGGATGGCCATTCTCACATTAAAAATTATGGACACGTTCCATAGACTTGCCTGTAGGTTGTTCTGAGGAAAGCACTTCCTCAGTTGAGGCTTCCTCTCCCTTGATGACATTAGCTTTTGTCATGTTGACAGAGAGCTAGCCTGGACAGTGGGAAGAAAAAAAGAGTAGATGGTGTAATCTTATTTTAAATGATCATTCTAGTAAATATCACTATATCTATATGCTAGCTGTGAACATCAATATAATTATTCATAGAATTTTTTTTTATTAAATTATAAAAGTTTCCATTTCAGCCCCTCCTCCCAACACCCTCCCACTCCCCCCACTCCCTCTCCTCTTCCCTCTCCATCCCCTAGAGCAGTCAGGGTTTCCTGCCCTGTGGGAAGTTCAAGTTCCTCCCCCCTCCCTCCAGGTCCAGGAAAGGTGAGAGTCCAAACAGACTGGAGCGCCAAAATCCAGTATATGCAGAGGAAGCAAGTCCCAGTGTCATTGTTAATGGCTTTTCAAAAAGGCTCCGGGCCAGCCACATTCAGAGAATCTGGTTGGATCATGTCCTCGTTCAGTCCCAGTCCAACAGGCCTTGGTGAACTCTCATTATATCAGTTCCCTTGTATCAGTGGGTGCTCGCATCCCTCACAGTCCTGATTACTTTTTTAATTTTCTTCATCTTTCTGTTCCTCATTTGGACCGTGGAGTACTCAGTTCGGTGTTCCAATATGGGTCTCCATCTGTATCGCCATCCAACGTAGGATGAAGGTTTCCTCTGCCCTTGCCTTCTTTGCTCACGTTCTCTTTCCTTCTGCCTCTTATTTGGACCTAGGGAGCTAGGTCCAGTGTTCCAACGTGGTTCTCCGCCTCCATCTCCATCCATTGCCAGATGAGGGTTCCCTCCTCCAATGGAATTTTTAAAATAGCAGACTCATTACTCAGTTATATACTGAGTAATATATATAGTTATATACTCAGTATAACTATACTAGAAGTATAGTTATCAAAATGTTGTCTTTATCTAAGACTGAGTTCAACCACTGTATTATTGAATGCTTTTTGTGTCTTGAGTAGATACAACTTATTCTTTTTTTTTTACAAATTTCAATTTAAAACTTTATTTAAATTTTGCCACTTCATTCAATGCTTATGTATTTTTATATGCACTTACAATTCAGAGTATGCAAGCATATATTTGTTATAGTACTAAGTTTATATTTTTATGGAATATCTGTACGTTAAACACCAATACTGACTCAGTTTGAGTGGAACTTGTGACTCTCTATTCCCAAGTATCATTACTGAATCCACTGTCCAAAATTCAGGCCAAGGATTTTCTCCCATCCCTTGCCAAGCAATGTGGAATATGTCTATATAGTTCTATACTAAAAAGTTACCATTTTTCTATTTTACTCCATGAAATTCTACAAGGTCTGTGTAAAGGGTGGTTCTGTTTCAGCACCTTTAACTAGAATGTTCACTATAAATGACAGTGTTGACAAGGAAGCAGAACACTTGTCCCCTGTGGTGTGAATAATCTACTCTGTCAGCAGTTTCAAATTAGAAAAAAGAAAATAGTCTGATCTCAGAGTTAAACTAGGCTGCCCTGTGTCACACAGCCTCTATGTGACAGTTTGTTAACCTAATATAATCTGAAAAATAATCGCTCATTATTGGGAACTAATAGTCTGGGTTATGATTTGGGTCTATTACTGTCATTACAGTCTCTTGTGTTTGAACCCTTCATCCCTAGCCAGTCTTGATCTGTGCAGTGCAGGAACCTTCTGGTAATGATGTAGGCCAATAGTCAAAAGTCCAGAGAGTTAAAGGCTAGACTGGTTTCTAGTCTAGTGGTCTGGTGTGGGAGGTGCTTCTGTCTATGTATTACTTTTATTGGTTCATAAATAAAGAAACTGTCTTGTCCTGTTGATAGGGAAGAACTTAGGTAGGTAGGGAAAACTGGACTGAAGACTGGGAGAAGGATTTCAGAGGGAGAGAAGCCATGGAGCCACCAGAGACAGATGCTGGGAATTTTACCCAGTAAATCACAGCCTGGTGGCGATACACAGATTAATAGAAATGGATAAAATTAATACGTAAGAGTTAGCTAATAGGAAGCTAGAACTAATGGGTCAAGTAGTGATTTAATTAATACAGTTTCTGTGATTATTTCAGTTCTGGGCAGCCAGGATGAACAAGCAGCCCTCCCTGCAACAGTGTTCTACCTCTTTGCCTAATTGTCAACTACAGTTGGAAGCAGTATTGTCACATCATCCACCTTGTCCATTTTTTTTATTTGGTCTGTTTCATCAAACCTGTGAGCTGAAATAAAAATCTCCTTCCATAAGTTACTTCTCTCTGGCATTCTTGCCACTGTGATAAACAGATGAGCTGCAGAACCTGACTTTCCAAAAGTCAATTGTCTGTCATGCTGATAAATCATGACTTCTACTTTGTCTAAATTGCAATGATCTCAGGATCGCCAACAAATATGTGATTATCTTAGATATGAGCATATCAGACAAGAATATATAAAAGCTATTTTCTAAATAAAACTGTTTTAATGTTTTCCAACACATATGACACTTTAAGGAAAAGTTATCAACTTTAAGATTATTTCATTCAGAACTGTATTATGCTTCAGAAGTTATTTTCATAGTGAGTTACTAAATGTGTATGTATGTAGTTCTACAAAAAGATTTGTGTAAGAACATTTTTATCCGCTTTCCTTGTAATACTCCAAAACTAAAACCAATCTGTGTAAAGTCAAAATAAATAAAAGATTTATTCTCCAATAATAGATTGTCTCACAAAATATAACTGCTGATCAAATATCAGTATAGATCAACCCAAACTACTGTGCTTTTTAAATATTTCTCCTATGTAAAAAAATATTTTGAGATTCAAATGACATATATTTTTATTTTAATGATTTTTATTGTTATTGTTATTATTTTTGACATCTAGATAGAAGTTTCCCTCCCTCACTAAACCTCTCCTCTGCTCCTCTCCCATTCTCTCCTCCTATGTTTTTATTCAGAGAAGAGCAGACTTCCCATGGATATCAACCAAGTTTCAGTAAGACTATGAATCTCTCTGTGTATTAAGGCTGAATAAAGCAACCCAGTATGAGAAACAGGATGATGTATTTTAAAGACAATTCACTATTCTAACACTAAAGAGGAGAGAATGGGAGTAGAGGGCATGTGGGGGGACTGGAAGCATGTTAGAACCAAGAAAGAGGCAGGGAAGAATGCTAGGGTGACAGAAACCTGTGTTTCATTCTTTTGATTATAATTACTAATATGTATACTTTTGTAATAACTGATCAAAATGTAGGGTAAAGATGAAAGCCTATTTCCAGGTGAAAAAACTTACTAAAAGTCACCAATCCCTGAAGATGAAAACCCACCTATACCTGGCTTGAAATCTCACTGATCCCCACTCTGAAAAACTTACCCCCATCCCCATCCCCACAATGCCATATGTAAACCTTTCTCATGCTCAGTTCCCTGCTGTTTCTGGCCCCAGAGGTAGTCACTTTCTTATGTCTCTCCCAGTAAATCTCTCATAAAGGTTGTTGTGTGGTGTGATTTTGTGGTATTCGTTGACCTTCAGTTGTCATGATAGCTTTCACTTCAGAGCTGTAACACTTGCATTTTGAGAAACCATCCCTTTAGAAGCTGTGAAGCCTCCACTGGAGAAACTTTAAATACATATGAATAGATTTTTGTCATATCAATATACCATCTTAATTATGACTTCATTTGATGAAAGTTACTATTAAATATTTTAGTATCAAGATTTGTCTTCCCAAAGAGAAACTGAGTAAAGTAAGTTTGTTTCTGTTAGTTGATTAACAAAAATGAAAATAACAACTTAGAGAGTGTGTATATTAATTCCAATTGGTAAATTACCCTTGAAGTACTTTTCAGGGAATTTTATTCCTTGTGTGTTTTTTTTTCCCTTCATTCCTTCCTTTTTTTTGGTTTTTCATTTTCAGGAAATAATATTTTCTGTATTTGGAATCACACACACTAAGAAACACTTATTTAGAAAGATACTCTGACTGTTTAGTATTGCACATATCAAAACCAGAATAATTTAGTTAAGAACTGTATACACATATTTATATGTATATGAATATACACATATATATTTCCATATGAACACAATATATATGTACTATACGTATGCCTGGTGCCTATAGAAACAAGAATAGCATCTGAGGTGTTGGAATTGGAGTTGCAGGCAATTGTGAGCAACCATCAAACTAAATGGAGAGAAATATAAGCAATTCAACTAAAATTAGGAACAAGATAGTTCTTCTTGTTCTACAGGAACAAGGCTGTCTACTTTCTCCATATCTATTCAATACAGTACTTGAAGTTCTAGCTAGAGCAAAACAACAAAAGGAGTTCAAGGGGATACAAATTTGGAAAAGAAGAATCAAACTTTTGGTATTTGCAGATAATATGATAGTATACATAAGTGTTATAGGATTCTGCTTATCTGTTTCTGGCTGCTCAGACTCCCAAAATAACCACACAGAAACTGTATTAACTAAATCACTGCTTGGCCTATTAGCTCTAGCTTCTTATTGGCTAGTACTTACATCTTAATTTATCTCATTTCTATTAATTTGTATATTGCCATGTGGCTGTGGCTTGACACATGGCTGTGGCTTACTGGCAAGGTTCCATCCTGCATCTGTCTCTGGTAGGGCTACATGGCTTCTCCCTGACTCTGCCTTCTTTCTCCCAGCATTCAATTTAGTTTTCCCCACCGAGCTCTATTCAGTCCTGTGCAGACCTAAGACAGCTTCTTACTCAACGGTATTCAGAGAATACAGAGGGGAATCCCACATCGCTAATGAACAACTTCAACAATGTGGTGGGATATATGGTTAACACACACACACACACACACACACACACACAAATTAGTAGCCTTCCAATGTACAAATGAAAAAAGGGCTGAGAAAGAAATCAGAGAAACATCACCCTTTACAATAGTCACAAATGTAAAATATCTTCCGATAACTCTTACTAAACAAATGAAAGACCTGTATGACAAGAACTTTAAGTATTTGAAGAAAAAAATTGAAGAGGATATCAGAAAATGGAAAGATCTCCCCTGATCTTGGATTGGTAGGATTGACATAGTAAAAATGGCAATCTTACCAAAAGTTATCTACAGATTCAATTCAATCCTTTTCAAAATCCGATCATAATTCTTCACAGACCTCGAAAAAACAATACTCAACTTCATAAAGAAAAAAATAAATCCCAGGATAGCCAAAACAACCAACCCTGTACAATAAAGGAATCTCTGGAGGCATCATCATTGCTGACCTCAAGCTCTACTATAGCATTATAATAATAAAAACAGCTTGATATTGCCATAAAAAGACAGGTTGACCAATAGAATTGATTCAAAGACCCTGACATTAATCCACACACCAAGAAACATGTGATGTTTGAAAAAGAACCAAAATTATATGATGGAAAAAAGAAAGCATCTTCAACAAATGGTGCTGACATTACTGAATGTTGACATGTAGAAGAATGCAAATAGATCCATATTTATTGCCATGAATAAAACTCAAACCCAAGTGATTCAAAGGCCTCAACTTAAATCTAGTTACACTGAACCTGATAGAAAAGGTAGTGGGAAATGGTCTTGAATGCATGGACTCAGGAGACCACTTCCTAAATACAATGCAGTTGCACAGACACTGAGAGTAAAATTTAATAATTGTGACCTCCTGAAACTGATAAGCTTCTGTAACGCAAATTACAAGGTAAATAAGACAAAATCACAGCCTACAAAATTGGAAAACATCCTCACCAACCCCATATGTGATAGAGAGCTGATTTCTAAACTATATAAAGAACTAAAGAAATAGACACCAAAATACCAAATAATCCTATTAGAAAAGGGGGTACAGATCTAAACAGAGAATTCTTGACAGAAGAATCTCAAATGACTGAAATACACTAAAGAATTATTCTATATACTTATTTATCAGGGAAATTCAAATCAAATCAACTCTGAGAAACTATTGGACATCTGTCAAAAAAGGTAAGTTCAAAAATTTATGACAGCTCATGCTGGAGAAGATATGGAGTAAGGGTCACACTCCTCCATTGCTGGTGGGAGTGAAAACTGGTACAGTCACTTTGGAAATCAGTTTTGCAGTTTCTCAGAAAATCGGAAATCAATGTTCCTGATGACCCAGCAATTCCACACTGGGGCATATACCCAAAGGATACAAATTATACCACAAGATTGTTTGTTCAACTATATTTATGTCATTGTTATTCTTAATAGTCTGGGCATGGAAAAAAATCCAGATTTCTCTCAACCGAAGAATGGATAAAGAATATATGGTACCATTACATAATGGAGTATTACTCAGCAGTAAATAAACAATGACATCTTGAATTTGCAGGCAATTTATAGAACTGGAAAAAAAAAACTTTTGGAATGAGTTAACCCAGACTCAGAAAGTCAAATGTGGTACTTACTCATTCATAAGTGAATATTAAATATAAATTAAAAAAAGATAACCAGGGTAAAATCCACAACCTCTGGGAGGCTAGGTAAGAAGGAGGACCCTAAGAGAGGCATGCATGGATGCCCCTTAGAATGGGAAATAGAAAAGTTTTCCTGATTAAATTAGGAATGTGTGGGTAAGGAGTTGGGGGAGGTGGTTGTTGAAGGGGAAAGAGAGGAGAACATAAGGAAAAGGACGGTTGAGTCGGGGGAGGGAGAGAGGAAGAGCAAAGAAAGAGAGGGAGCAATTATGGGGTTAGAGAGAAACCTGGTGCTAGGAAAATTCCCAGGAATCCACAAGCATGACCCTAGGTAAGACTCCAAGTAATAGTGGGGAGGGTGTGTGAATTGGCCCTTCCCAGCAATAAGATTGATGACCACTCTAATTGTCATCATAGAACCGTCTTCCAAAAATTGATGGAGTAGATACAGAGATCTACAGCTAAGCACTGGGTCGAGCTCCTGGAGTCCAGTGGGAGAAAGAGCGGAGGGACCATATGAGTAAAGGGGTCAAGATCATAATGGGAAACACACAGAGGCAGCTGATCTAAGCGAATAGGAGCTCCCTGACTCTGAAGTGACAATCAGGGAACCTGAATAGGACAGACCTAGGCCATCTGAATGTGTGTGGCAATTGTGTGGCTTGGGCAGTCTGTGGGGCCACTGGCAATGGGACCAGGGTTTATTCCCAGTGCATGAACTGGCTTTTTGGAGACCATTCCTTATGGAAGGATACCTTTCTCAGACTTGGTACAGCAGGGAGTGGCTTGGTTGTACCTCAACTTGATATGTCAGACTCTGTTGACTCCCCATGGGAAGTTCTGTCCTTTCTGAGCAGTGGATGTGAGTTTAGGTTAGGGGGAGGTGGAGAGAAGCAGAGGAAGGGAAGGGAGGGAAACCGTAGTTAGTATGTAAAATAAAAAAAAAAAACTATGACTCTTTATAGATGTGTTGATTGTGTGACTATTTTCAAAATATTCATTATGAATGTATATGCACAGAGAGATTACACCTGTAGAAGTATTAAAAGCTCATGCACTTCTCACAATAGAGTGAAGAGACTCTCTAAGGATGTTACTTTCTGTTGAGTAGAGAAGACAGAATTTTATACACACCTCACAAGTGAATGAAAGAGTTTATAAAATAAAAATCAATGCAAACTCTGAGTCTTGTTAAAACAATCTATAATCCTTATCTATAACCCTTTCTCAGACACACAAAGCTATCCATCAAAAAGGCCAAGGCTTCGCATCAAAGGACTCTTAGTCCCCAAATTGCCACATTGAAAAAGAAAAGGAAACATATTACCAAAGTTGTCCACCTCCCATATAGAATGAAATCAAAATCTATTACTTTTAACTACTAACATTGCTATGTCGATTATTGTAATATAAGCATTATGAAACAAAACAATATTGTAAAAATCTCAGAAGAATTTGAGTTTTAATAAAGAAACTTGATAACTATGTTATTACAGGAAACTGTATTTGATCACTGGATTAAAATATTTATTAAAGAAAATTAAATTTGTTTAATTAAGCTGTTAATAAATCCAACATTTCTGTGATAATTCAAATAGAAATACTATGGGAAGATTTGCTGATGCTTGTGGGTTAAGAACATTTACCAATTATCTACTACACTAAAATTAAAATCATTATAATAGACCAATTGATAAAATGAGACTTTTCAACAAGTAGCATGGCCTCTTAAAATATTTCTATTATAAATAATGTCCTATTTGGCTTTTTCTTATTTTTAAGGTCTATAATTGTTTCTTTAAATTTTTGAGATGATTTTAAAATTTTGTAGAATACCAGTCAAATATATCTTTATACATATATTATATGTATATATCTTTATACATATATTACACACACATATATATGACCTATACTCTATGTTATTTTAGTATTGTTTGTATATATGTTAATGCTATTTCTGTAATAATATTTTCTAACTATATATGTACATAATTATATATATACAAATACATGCATATGACATTAAACAATATAGTCTATTTTAAGCTTAAAGGTGTTTGAGTTTTGTTGTCTTTGAGACAGAAACCTAATAATTACATAATTTTTAACATATAGTGACATTAAGTTTTTTATTATTGACATTTGCTTTCTATTAAGACACTTTGGGCTCATGACAATTCTCTGACTAATAAGGTAGGAGTCTGTCCTGTAATATTAGCTATCACACAAGGATGATGACATATAGAGTTATTTTATGACAGGCAATAAGAAACATAGCATCTGTCTAGAAGAGGGTAACAAGTTGAATTTTCACAAATATATGTAGCTTAACCACTGGCAGACTTCAGTATGGATGCCATTTGATGTATTTCTTAAGAAGTGAAAATCCCCAGAGTGGTCTGTGTTGTATTTAGTTACCTATTCAATAATCCAGATGCAAACCATAAAAATCTAAGATTAGCATCCAACATAAACGAGTTCTCCAATAATTATTGGTCATATGTAAGTTATTGAAAATTAAAGAAAATTGGGCCACACCTTTTTACCTTTCTATGGGTTGGTATATGAGTATGGCAATAACCAAGTCTGAACACTCAGTAATAAACAGCAATGGAAGAACAGAGGTGTGATTTGGAGGGGAAGGGGTTCTCTGGTGAATGAAGAGGAAATCTGTCCTGTAATAAGAGCTATCACACAATGACAATGAATCAGTAGTTATTTTCCAACAGGCAATATTAACACTGTGTATGCCCAGAAGACAGTAACTAAAAGAGAACAAAACTTTAAAAGTTTGCTCATAGATCAAAGAAAAGATTCTTGGAAGGATATCAAACAAATTTTAAGTATTTGGGGTGTACATTTGAAATATATTTTTATTTTGGATAATTACATATGTATGTGTGAATATTTAATTCTTTGTGCCACTTAATATTTACATTGTATTGTAATATATATACATATGTGTGTGAGAAAGAGTGTGTAATTGTATATGTGTAATATAGTTTAGTTATATATATTATATATCTAATATATAATATAAGCACTATATGATACATTCATTACATACTCAGGATTGGTAACTTTAAAATTTTAAATACCAAACACTGAGAAAAATAACATAAAATATAACTATACATATTTAGAAATTAGTAAAAACAGATATTTCTGCAGTTACGACTTAAGAGAAAAGGTGACTCTGATATGGATATTCAAAACTATCATGAGTGGCCAGGAAGATGGGTCAGGGGGTACAGGCACCTACTCTAGAGGATAGTGTCTCGATTTCCATCTCCAGAATCCACATGGTAAAAGAAGAGAATCAACTCCTACAAACTGTCTTCTTACTTCACCATAGTACACATATATTAGCCTGCACTTATTAATAACACCCAAACAGTAAATAATTAAATGTAAATTTTAAAGCTTTAATTATTATGTAATAACAACTATAGTAACATTTTCTATCATAAAGTTTCTTACCTTTCCTCATCACCTTTCTGTATTCATGCTATTTTTAACATAATAATTAATTATTTGAGAATGAATAGCTAAGGCTTAAGGGAGGTGCATATTCACCCCCTTACCTAGCTCCTCCCAGACCCAAGCCACATCTTTTCACCCTTTCCTACTTCTGAAACTCTTTTGGTTTTATATCTACAGATCACAAATTCCATTTGTGCCAATTGTATTCTCATGAATATAGGGGCCACTCACTGCATGTTAGACCTTCTATTGGCTGCACCTTTTAAAATACAGACTCCCTTGTCCCCAGAAGCATCAACTGTCAACGGTACCATAGTTAGGGAGGCTCCCTTTCTCCCAGCAGAACTGTTAACTGGATTGATTTTCTGAAAGTCTTGTGCATCCAGCCACATGTGCATTCATGCTATGGTCCTCTCATGTCCAAAAGACATAATTTACCTCTGATTTTTCTCCCATATTCTGACTTTTATTATATTACTTCCTATTCCTTTGTAACTGTTCCTGAGCCTTTGGGGATGAGATGGGAATCATCCAACAAACTACAGTCTACTATAGGACCCATTCAATCAATTTCTATTAGTCAGTAATCCTATTTTCTATGTCTAGAATGTATGCTTGGTTTCTTTTCTTTAAGTCTGCCATATTACTTTAAATGAATTTCAGTTCTCCATTAAACGTTTCAGATTACTTTTCACCAAATTGAACTCAAGAATGCGATGATTCTTTATTATGTTAATTATGGTATCTGGTAAGTTACTGGGTGTGTTTCTGTTTCTACTATACCTTTTATGCTTCTTTCTTTTGCATGTTGCTTATCATTAGCTGCTGTACTCTAGAATAGAAGTACTAATTACGTTTCACATTCACACACCAAAAAGCATACTCAGTCCCATTAACAGAGGTACTTTGAGGGCTAGGATAAAGTCCAAAGACAGTCTTTAAACTTGATTGTTATATAAAAGCACAAAGAAACTTGAGATATCAAAAATCTAACATGTCGGAGAGGTGAATGGGTGCTAGCCTGGGCAGCCTGCCTGCCTGTCTGGGAAGGGAGCACAGCCCTCCCCCCCTCAGCTTCTGCAGCAGGGTCTTCGGTGTTCCAAGGGACCCCTCCCCTCCCCCCACTGCTGCGGGCCCTTTGTCTCCTGAGTCCTGGGAAGACCAGCTAGCCCTGTTGCCCTGCTGAGCAGTTCTTCCCAGAGAGGTGAGTGGGTGCTCACCACTGCCCAGGAAGAGAGCACAGCCCCCCCCCCCAGCATCTGCAGCAGGGTCTTTGGTGTTCCAAGGGACCCCTCCCCTCCCCCCATTGCTGTGGGCCCTTTGTCTCCTGAGTCCTGGGAAGACCAGCTAGCCCTGTTGCCCTGCTGAGCAGTTCTTCCCAGAGAGGGCTGAGGAGCTCTATCCAGAGAGTGCTGTGAAGTCCTACCCAGAGAGTGCTGAGGAGTTCTATCCAGAAAGTGCTGAGGAGTTTCATCCAGAGTGGAAGAAATGGGCAGGCGCCAATGCAAGAATTCCTCCAACAACCTGAAAGGCAACATGACACCGCCAGAATCCAGGGAGCTCGAAACTAGAAGAATTGAACACCCTACGCCAGAAGAAATAGAAGAAATTGACTCTAAGCGCTTCTTTATGAAAATAATAGAGGAAATTAAACAGGAGGTGAAAATCTGCCGTAAAGAAATGGAAGATAAGTATAACAAAAAAATTGAGGAAATGAGTAAAGAAATGGAAGAGAAATATACCAAAAAGTTTGAAGAAATGAGTAAATCCGTAAATGAAATTCTGGGAAACCAAGAAAAAACAATCAAACAGGTAATAGAAACAGTTCAAGATTTGAAAACTGAAATGGAGTCAATGAAGAAATCACAAACCGAGGGCCGGCTGGCTATGGAAAATCTGGGTAAACGAACAGAGACTTCAGAAACAAGCTTAACCAATAGAATACAAGAGATAGAAGAAAGAATCTCAGACTCTGAGGACACCATAGAGAAATTAAACACTCTGTCCAAAGAAAACAGCAAATCCAACAAATTCTCATCACAAAACATTCAGGAACTGTGGGACACAATAAAAAAACCAAATCTAAGAATAATAGGAGTAGAAGAAGGAGAAGAATTGCATTTCAAAGGTCCAGAAAATATACTCAACAAAATTATAGAAGAAAACTTTCCCATCCTAAAGAACGATATTCCTATGAAGGTTCAAGAAGCATACAGAACACCGAATAGACTGGATCAGAAAAAAACATCCCCTCGTCATATACTAATCAAAACACAAAGCATTCAGACTAAAGAAAGGATATTGAAAGCTGCAAAGGAAAAAGGTCAAGTAACTTATAAAGGTAAACCTATCAGGCTTACACCAGACTTCTCTATGGAAACCATGAAAGCCAGAAGGTCCTGGATAGAGGTACTGCAGAAACTAAGAGACAATGGATGCAAACCCAGACTACTTTACCCAGCCAAGCTATTGTTCACTATCAACGGAGAAAACAAAATATTCCAGGATAAAAACAAATTTAAACAATACGTAGCTACTAATCCAGCCTTACAGAGAATACTAGAAGGAAAATCACAACCCAAGGAATCCAACATTCCCAACACTGCCTACATTAACTCAGACATTTAGCGACCCTCCACAAGCACAACTCAAAGAAGGAAAACACATACACGCTACTACCCAAAAAAATGACCGGAATCATCGATCACTGGTCATTAATATCACTTAATATCAATGGTCTCAACTCACCTATAAAGAGGCACAGACTTAGAGATTGGATACGAAAACAGGATCCAACATTCTGCTGTCTACAAGAAACACACCTCAACCACAAAGACAGACACCTACTCAGAGTAAAGGGTTGGGAAAAGGTTTTCCAAGCAAATGGACCTAAGAAACAAGCGGGTGTGGCCATTCTAATATCTAACAAAATCGACTTCAAACTAAAATCAATCAGAAGAGATGGAGATGGACATTTCATACTCATAACAGGAACAATTCATCAGGAAGAAGTCTCAATCTTGAATATCTATGCCCCTAATATAAAGGTACCCACATATGTAAAAGAAACTCTTCTAGAACTCAAGGCAGTCATCAAACCACACACACTAATAGTAGGAGACTTCAACACTCCTCTCTCACCAATGGACAGGTCAATCAGACAGAAACCTAACAGAGAAATAAGAGATTTACTGGAGGTACTGAATCAAATGGACTTAACAGACATCTATAGAACACTCCACCCAAATAGGAAAGAGTATACCTTCTTCTCTGCAGCTCATGGAACCTTCTCGAAAATTGACCACATACTTGGTAACAAAGCAAACTTCCACAGATACAAAAAAATATTAGTGACCACCTGTGTCTTGTCAGATCACCATGGATTAAAATTAGAATTCAACAACAATGGTACCCCCATGAAGCCAACAAACTCATGGAAGTTGAACAGTCAACTACTAAATCACCCCTGGGTCAAGGAAGAAATAAAGAAAGAAATTAAAGTCTTCCTTGAATATAATGAAAACAAAGACACAACGTATTCAAACCTATGGGACACAATGAAAGCAGTGCTAAGAGGAAAGTTCATAGCACTAAGTGCCCACCTAAAGAAAACAGAGAAAGCACACATTGGAGACTTAACAACACACTTGAAAGCTCTAGAAAAAAAAGAAGCTGATTTACCCAGGAGGAGTAGAAGACTGGAAATAATCAAACTGAGGGCTGAAATCAACAAAATAGAAACACAGAAAACAATTCAAAGAATCAATGAAGCAAAAAGCTGGTTCTTGGAGAAAATTAACAAGATTGACAAACCCCTATCCAAACTAATCAAACGGCAGAGAGAGAACTTGCAAATTAATAGGATCAGAAATGAAAAGGGGGATATAACCACAGACACAGAGGAAATACAGAGAATCATTAGATCTTACTACGAAAGTTTATATGCCACAAAGTTGGAAAATGTAAAAGAAATGGACATTTTTTTAGATAAGTACCATATACCAAAGTTGAACCAAGACCAGGTGAACAATCTAAATAGACCTGTTAGTCGTGAAGAACTAGAAGCTGTTATCAAAAATCTCCCTACCAAAAAAAGCCCAGGACCAGATGGTTTCAATGCAGAATTCTACCAGAACTTCCAGGAAGAGCTAATACCTATACTCCTTAATGTATTCCACAATATAGAAAAAGAAAAGTCACTGCCAAACTCCTTTTATGAAGCTACAGTCACCCTAATACCAAAACCACACAAAGACACAACCAAGAAAGAGAATTACAGGCCAGTCTCACTCATGAACATCGATGCGAAAATTCTCAATAAAATACTGGCAAACCGAATCCAAGAACACATTAGAAAAATCATCCATTATGATCAAGTAGGCTTCATCCCAGAGATGCAGGGATGGTTCAACATACGCAAATCTATCAATGTAATCCATCATATAAATAAACTGAAAGAAAAAAATCATATGATCATTTCATTGGATGCTGAAAAAGCGTTTGACAAAATTCAACACCCTTTTATGATAAAGGTGTTGGAGAGACTGGGGATACAAGGATCATACCTAAATATAATAAAAGCAATATACAGCAAGCTGACAGCTAACATCAAATTGAATGGAGAGAAACTCAAAGCCTTTCCACTAAAATCAGGAACACGACAAGGCTGTCCACTCTCTCCATTCCTCTTCAATATAGTGCTTGAAGTTCTAGCAATAGCAATAAGACAACATAAGGAGATCAAGGGGATTCGAATTGGAAAGGATGAAGTGAAACTTTCGTTATTTGCTGACGATATGATAGTGTACATAAGCGACCCCAAAAACTCTACCAAAGAACTCCTACAGCTGATAAACACCTTTAGTAACGTGGCAGGATACAAGATCAACTCCAAAAAATCAGTGACACTCCTATACACAAAGGATAAAGAAGCAGAGAGGGAAATCAGAGAAACATCACCTTTCACGATAGCCACAAATAGCATAAAATATCTTGGGGTTACTCTAACCAAGGAAGTGAAAGACCTATTTGACAAGAACTTTAAGTCTTTGAAAAGAGAAATTGAGGAGGATACCAGAAAATGGAAAGACCTCCCCTGTTCTTGGATTGGGAGAATCAACATAGTAAAAATGGCAATTCTACCAAAAGCAATCTATAGATTCAATGCAATCCCCATCAAAATCCCATCAAACTTCTTCACAGACCTTAAGAGAACAATAATCAAGTTTATATGGAAAAACAAAAAACCCAGGATAGCCAAAACAATCTTATACAATAAAGGAACTTCTGGAGGCATTACTATCCCTGACTTCAAACTCTATTACAGAGCTACAGTATTGAAAACATCTTGGTATTGGCATAAGAACAGAGAAGTCGACCTATGGAATCGAATAGAAGACCCAGATACTAACCCTCAAACCTATGAACACCTAATTTTTGACAAGGGAGCTAAAGGTATACAATGGAAGAAGGAAAGCGTCTTTAACAAATGGTGCTGGCATAACTGGATGTCAACCTGTAGAAGAATGAATATAGATCCATATCTATCACCATGCACAAAACTCAAGTCCAAATGGATTAAAGACATCAACATTAATCCGTCCACTTTGAACCTGATAAAAGAGAAAGTGGGAAGTAGTCTACAAGATATAGGCACAGGAGGCCACTTCCTAAGTAGGACCCCAGCAGCACAGACAATAAGAGAAACAATGAATAAATGGGACCTGCTGAAACTGAGAAGCTTCTGTAAAGCAAAGGACACTGTCAGTAAGACAAAAAGGCTGCCTTCTGACTGGGAGAAGATCTTCACCAACCCCTCATCAGACAAAGGTCTGATCTCCAGAATATACAAAGAACTCAAGAAACTAGACACTAAAACTCTAATTAACCCAATTAAAAAATGGGGTACTGAACTTAACAGAGAATTCACAACAGATGAACTTCGAATGGCCAGAAGACACTTAAGGTCATGCTCAACCTCCTTAGCGATCAGGGAAATGCAAATCAAAACCACTTTGAGATACCATCTTACACCTGTCAGAATAGCTAAAGTTAAAAACACCAATGATAACCTATGCTGGAGGGGATGTGGAATGAGGGGAACACTCATCCATTGTTGGTGGGAATGCAAACTTGTGCAGCCACTGTGGAAATCAGTGTGGAGGTTTCTCAGGAAACTGGGAGTCAACCTCCCTCAGGACCCAGCAATTCCTCTCTTGGGAATATACCCTAGAGATGCCCAAACATACTACAAAAGCGTTTGTTCAACTATGTTCATAGCAGCACTATTTGTAATAGCCAGAACCTGGAAACAGCCTAGGTGCCCCTCAATAGAAGAATGGTTAAAAAAGGTGTGGAACATATACACATTAGAGTTTTACTCAGCGGTAAAAAATAATGACATCTTGAATTTTGCATGCAAATGGATGGACATAGAAAACGCTTTACTGAGTGAGGTGAGCCAGACCCAAAAAGAGGAACACGGTATGTATTCACTCATAAGTGGATTCTAACCATAATTAAAGGTCTTTGAGCCTATTATTCGTGATCCTAGAGAAGCTAAATAAGAAGACGAACCTGATGAAGATTATTTACCTATCCGCCAGGAGGTAGGAAATAGTCAAGAGTCCCAGGTAACCTTGGGTGCATGGGGGGGGGTGGGAGGGTTGATGGAAGGGGAGAGGGTTAGAGAGAAGGGAGTAGGGGAGGAATGGAGAAAGCTCGGTTGACCGTGATGGGGGGAAGGGAGGAAGGATGAATGTGGGATCAGGGAAGAATATATTTCAACTAAGGGAGTCATATTAGAGTTTACAGGAAACTTGATTATATATGGGATCCCAGGTCCAAGGAGAGATCCCCAGATTGTTCTCTGGACAGAGGAGGGGGTGCCTGAACCGGCCTTGGCCCGTGACCATACTGATGAATATTTTGCTTATCACCATAGATCCCTCATCTGGCGTTGGATGACGATACAGATGGAGGCCCGCGTTGGAGCACCGAACTGAGCCCCACAAGATCCAAACGAGGAGCAAAAGGAGGAAGAAAATGACGAAGGACTGCGAGGGATACTATCACCCACTGATACAAGGGGTCGGATCTAATGAGAGTTTACCAAGGCCAGATGGACCGTGACTGAACGAGCATGTGATCCAACCAGATTCTCTGAAAGTGGCCGGATTTTCTGAATGTGGCTGGCCTGCAGTCTTTCCGAGAAGCCATTGACAATGACACTGGGACTGGTTTCCTCTGCATATACTGGATTTTTGGGATCCAGTCTGTTTGGATGCTCACCTTCCTGGACCTGGAGTGAGGGGGGAGGAACTTGGACTTCCCACAGGGCAGGAGACCCTGACTTCCCTAGGGGACAATGAGGGAGGAGGAGAGGGAGGGGGGGAGTGGGAGGGCGTTGGGAGGAGGGGCGTAAATGGAAACTTTTTATAATTTAATAAAATTACAAAAAAAAAATCTAACATGTCTTATGCTTCTGGATTATTAATATGTGTTACACCCTCTGTCTTTCTTGAATATATTCTATTGTGTTCCTCTTTTGTGTGTGTGTGTGTGTGTGTGTTAGCCTTTATGTCTATGTACAAATAACATGACAAGGCATTATTCCTACTCATGAAAAAATTGTGCCCTTCTGTCCTCATAAGGTTACCAAAGCATAGTATGACCACAGAATACCAAAGTAGTACAAACTCCAAATCACTTCCAATGCCATGTTCACAGTTCTAGAAATCCACTTCATTCTCAATAGAATAATGTTTCTTTGTTTTTTTTAGCTGCCTAACATTTTTCATCATTTTTTTCTTCCATGGTTTAATATTTTATTTCGTAAAATATTGATTTCTTCACTACTACTAAGTGAATTTCTGATTAACTTGTGCAAATATTTATATATCTGATATTGATAAGACATATGATCACAGTTGGCAAGAATTATTATCTACTTTTTCAAGGTATACTATCAGTATTAATCACCAAGAATAATAAAGGTAAAGGGATGTGTATTAAATACAAAGGAAGACATTGTAAATCTTCAAATTAAAGAATTTAATTTGAAGTAAATTAAAGACTTCACATCAACTTTCAAGTAAGTGGCTCTTTTATTCCAACTCTTTCATTATTTATGAAGCAAATAAAGATGTTGAAAACTAAAATGGGTTTTCATTGGTACAAAGTAGATAACTAATATTTTGACAATGAATTGATCTAGAAAGTCCCTACATAAAGCTTTGGGGGTTTTATTCAGTTTGGAGATGGTAGCAGCTGAGTTGCTTTCCTTCACCTTTCAGAGTTGTTCTCATCACATCCCTTTGAAGACTTTCATTAGCTGAGAAGACGAACTTACATTACAGCAAAGGAAACTAGATACTGATGCCATGTACGGCTAGGTGCTTTTAAAAGCTTAAGTTTCTAAATGTTTCTGAAAATTTTTCTAAGTATAATCTATTCTTCTGAGGTCATACCCATCTTTCCTCAAATCATTTACTCCCTACTAAGATTCTAACGCCACCTCTTTCTCGCTGAAAATGAAGAGAATATATAAGCTTCTAGATTTTGAAGACTTTTTTGCACTTATAATTGTTTTCTGTTGTTTTATTTACATAATTCATTTGAATAATTTCTCTCCTGTTACTATGTCTGTTAGTTAATTGTACATATTCAGCTATTCAAGTCCTTGAAGAGTAGAATCATATCTCTTAGGTAGTAACAAAACTCTTAAAAATCAAGAATCTATTTAAAAGTAATGTGAAACAATTACATTTGTTTAAATTTTGTACAAAGTATGAGGATTCCACCTTCCATATCTAAATAAATATTAGTTTTTGCTCAAAAAGTAGCAAAGATTTCAGGGGTTTGTAGATATAAAATCCACTCCTTCTACTGCAATAAAATTTAAACATATGGAGGCAATCAATACACAAAGAGGAAAAGAGAAAATGTTCAGAAAGAGATTGAAAGTCAAATATTCATGCCAATATGAACATCGCCATTGAGAAGGAAATAGGCCATTTGTCTTGTTTTTCAATGAACTGTATCTGTTTTGATTTTGTTAGAGATATTGGGCCAGAGAAGTAGAACAAAAAAATAGAAATTCTTGTCCTAAGGTTTATTTAATGTGACGTCAGATGAGCTGGTTGTTGCTGAAGGCATAAGCTTTCCTGACCTTCCACCATCAACCTTTTGGACCTGGAAGAGTTTAAGGAGAGATGTAATCGGACCAGTTAAAGTTCATTTTCATTTTACTTAACTCAATGAACCTGTCTCTGGTTTAAGCCTCGAAGATAAACCAAAGAACATGGAAAAACCATTATTGCTCTCATCAGCAAGGCTTCAAAACATGTGGAGCAAATAAACAAGACATATACTATGTTCCAAATAAAGCGTGAGGAAAGGAAAAGGTCAGAAGGAAGTAAGCGATGGAAGAGTCAGGAAAAGAGCTTTTCGTTTGGTAGTCTATACAACTCTTTCTGGGAGAGCTTCTATGAAAAGGGCCCAATAGTGAGAGTGGAAGCCTTACAAAGAGTCTCTCAGTATGATATTCATCAGTGTGGTAGTGGTACAAGGCCAGTTCAGGCATCTTCTCCTCTGTTGCACAAGAACATATCTGGGGACATCCCCGTGGACACCTGGGAACCCCTATAGAGCCAAGTCTCTTGCCAACCCTAAAATGGCTCCCTTAATTAAGTTATCTTCTTCTCTGCTCTCATATCCACCCTTCCTCCAACTCAACCTACCCACTCCCCCAAGCTCTCCCCAATTCTCCCCTTCTATCTTCTCTCTCCCCCTTGCCCCTTCCCCCCACCACACCCCCATCCCTATGCTCTCAACTTTTGCCCAGCAATCTTGTCTAGTTCCAATTTTCAGGAGGATAAATATGTATTTTTCTTTGGTTTCACCTTATTATTTAACTTCTCTAGGATCATGAACAATAGACTCAATGTCCTTTGTTTATGGCTAGAATCCACTAATGAGTGAGTACATATCATATTCATCTTTTTGGGTCTGGGTTATCTCACTCAGTAAAGTGTTTTCTATTTCCATTCATTTGCATGCAAAATTCAAGATGCCAAGATCCAGATGAAGAGCAGAAAGAGGGAGAACATGAGCAAGGAAGTCAGAACCTCCACCTACTGAGAGTGACTGATCTAATGGGAGCTCACCAAGGCCAGCTGGACTGGGTCTGAACGAACATGTGATCAAACCGGACTCTCTGAATGTGGCTGACAATGGGGGCTGACTGAGAAGCCAATGATATTGGCACTGGGATTTGATTCTACTGCGTGTACTGGCTTTGTGGGAGCCTAGTCTGTTTTGGATGCACACCTTCCTTGACTTGGATGGAACGGGGAAGGTCTTGGACTTCCCACAGGGCAGGGTACCCAGACTTTTCTTAGGACTGGAGAGAGAGAGGGGATAGGGAAGTTGGGGGAGTGGGAGAGAAATAGGAGGAGGTAGAAATTTTTAATAAATAAAAATAAAGAGTCTCTCAGGCAGAAGTGACATCAGACTCCAGAATAGGAACAGGTTCTGTTGGGGGAAAGCATATAGGGTTGTAGGAAAGGATGATCTAAAGAAGTTGAAATTTTTTACAAAATGAAGCTTTTATATGGCATGGAATATGCCATACTTAAGCTATCAAATTTTATTTAAACTGGAGTGAGAAGTAACTAGTAGATATGTGGGATTGTTATAATACAATTGAGCATTTTTTTTCAAAATGTCTCTGGCTACTTTATCAAAACCAGTCTTTAGCAGATGTTAGATTAGTGAAGAAAATAGAACATTTTGAAGTTACCTAAACAATCATTATCAATCCAAACAATCACTATAAATATAGATGTGTCATTTACTATATTAAAATATATTGCATTTAAGTATTGGATTATTATGCGATCTATAGTTTCTTCCTATTTTTGTGAATTCAGCATACCTCTAGCACAAAAATATTTATTACAGTAAACATAACATAAGTCTTTCCAATACTAGTTCAGCATCAAAATATATAATATACTGTATGTATTACATAATATGTATGTTACAGTGTATATATATATATATATACACACACACACACACACACACATACATACTTACTCTGTAGAAGTACCTAATGTTCTGTTGTGCTTTGTAGATCAACAACTAAGAGAACAGTGTTATCAGGACTTTCATAAGGTTATAGATGCTTTCTTCAATAAAAGTATACATTCATGTGGTTAAATAATGGTGCACAAATTGCCTAAAGCATGACAAATGTTCCATCAACTAAAAAGCTTGACCTCATGTGGACATTTCTCATTCTCTTCTCTTACATACATCTAACTTCCATTAAAACAGTTAAGCAGCAGTTTGTAATGTGAGATGATAAATATAATGTAATAAGTACTTTTAAAATAGTCTGATATAAAATTATATGATGCAACCAACAATTCTAAGGACAGTAGCCATAGCAGGGAATCAGGTGATTACCCAATAGACCATAAATATTTACCTACATATGATATATTTCAATAGAGTGATCAAACAGAATTGGCAAAATTTATGAACTTCAATTATAACACAAAACAATTTCTCTACTATACAAAGCAGTGTTAGAGAAGAAACTGAAATTTCTGTAGCCATATACTATAAAATGATTCTAAAGACATGAAATAAAGTGAGATTGAAGCACTTTCTGATATTTGTGACTGTAAAATGGAAATATGAGTATTAATGTACAGCTTTTAAGACAGGACCATATATATGAAGACCATGGATGAGAACCATATAGTTTAATACATACCATATTTTTTAGTTTTTGGTGAATATTTTATCATCAAGTTGAATTACCTTGAGAGTTAAACCAGCAAAGGAAGAAGAGAATCCATTCAAGCATATTAGAATGGGTTTTTCTTTCTTTTATAAGAGTGATCTATTAAGAATTCTCTTCTAAAATATACAAATGGATCATCTTGCACCTATATTCATATCTGATAAGCCCTAACCAAAAATCTTCTTTTAAAAACAAAAATTAGATATTCTTGACCCAAGACACAGAAATGATTTGATTCAATACACACCATTGAGCAAACCTCTCTCAGAAAAATCTGATACTTTAAAGTGCATGAACCATAGTTATTGGGTTTTGTGAACCCAGTAAGAACCATTATTGGGCAAGACAGATGGTTTTGGTAATATTACAAATATTGTAATTCAAAGTGAAAAACAGCTAGCCCTACTCATTCCCTTAGTATTAGATGAAAGAATAGGCTATTTTTTCATTTCCATATGTATTCTATCAAAGATTATAGGGATTTCAAATTAAAGTGAAATATATATATATATATATGCAAATCTGTGAAAGCATTAACAAGCTCAAAAAATCTTGGATTTGTTTAGAACATATACTTTTAATAAAACTGTATAGATTGGACTTCAAAAAAATCAAGCACATATTTTCAATGCATTATAGGAGATAGATTTGTAAAACAATACCACTCTAAAAACTAGTGGAAAGTTAATGTCTTTTAAAAGTAAATGTTTTGATCCCCTGACCCCACCTACCATTTATATTCCTTTTAAGTATAAGATAATTTTAGAAAAGAAAAGCTATCAAGAACAATGATAGTGTTTTTAAATAAATGCTTTTGTATATCCCTGTATGAAGGAGTTAGTTATAAAGTTCTTATTCTAAAAATTAATTATACCTATTTTATTGAGAAATAGAACCTGAAGGAACTGCCATATGAAACTTTCTGAAAAAAAACTTTATTTTCTTACTGCAATTTTAGGAAATATCTGCTGTATGTACTCCATTCTCTCTCTCTCTCTCTCTCTCTCTCTCTCTCTCTCTCACACACACACACACACACACACACACACACACACACACAAATGAGATGAATCCATTTTTCAGAGGAAATTACTATCACGGAGTTCAAGTACATATACTTGATTTATAGACTGGCCAACTGCCTGTCTTTTGTTTGTTTTTATTTTTTTCTGATTCAGTATTGAATGGTCTTAATTATAGTACTTTATCTAAATGTTACATTTAATAGCATACAATGCTACCCAAAACCTCAGAAAGTGAATTTGAGTCTGATATTTAAAAGGGTATTAGTCACATTTTTCCTGATCATGTATCTGAAAAACAACCCTTTCTTTGTTAATGTGAATCACTGTTGAAAGTGATGTACACATTGATTTATGTAACATGAGGGCCGGCTTGTTGGGGTTTCTGTCCCTCCCAGTACCCCAACAGCCGGCAAGCAACAAAGAAAATCACTCACAAGATTCCATAAGGTTATAAACTGATTGGCCCATTAGGTCAGGCTTCTTGTTAACTCTTATAACTTATATTAACCCATTATTCTCATCTATGTTAGCCATAATGGCTCCATACCTTTCTCAGCTGGGCAAGTTACATGCTGCCTCTTCAGTGGTCTGCGCAGGAGTGGCTGAGGGAGCTCTGCTTCCAGAATACTCCCAGTCTCTTTGCTCCACCCCTACTTCCTGTCTGGCTTTCCCGCCTATACTGCCTGCCTGGCCAATCAGCGTTTTATTAAAATAAATGATTGACAGAATACAGATAATTCTCCCGCACCATTTCCCTCTTTTTTTTTTTTTAAACAAAGGCAAATACCAATAGTCCATTTGTTGGGAATGTGGGCGTAGTATTTCAGGCTACTTCCTGCTGGTTGGGGGCGCTGATAATCTTATGGAGACCTAAAGAAAATTTAGAGTTATAATCAAGTCCTGACTGAAGTATCCTGGGAGTCTTGATCATCTCAGGCAGCAGTCTTGAATCTGTTCTGGATGTAGGACTCAGACATCTGGGCCATGTATTCCTATCAGAGATTTTTCAGGTGGCCTCCCTTGGTCAAAGGTGATTTTTCTTAACTCTGAATAAATCCAGAGCCTCTTGTTTTCTGTGGAAACAAAAGCAAAATCTCTTCTCCAAAGTAACATACCTTTTGACTTCAATTTTGAAGCCAGAGTATTTTCAAAATACCTATCTTGGGTTAGTTCAGCAGCATTTATAAACAAAAGTCTTTTAACAGTTGTTATTCCTTCCTCAACAATCAAACAATTCAAAGAGAGCATAATAACATACAGTATCAAGATTCTCTTTGTATTTTCCATCTTTGTGTGGCTTTACTTTAACCTCTATTTCTTTTATTTTTACTTTTTAAGACAGGTTCTCTGTATATCTTTGTCCTGGAATAACACTGTAGACCAGGCTGTCCTTGAACTCACAGAGATCTTTCTGTCTCTACCTCCCCAGTGCTGGGATTAAAGGTGTTTGCTACCACACCTTGAACTCACAGAGATCTGTCGGTCTCTGTCTCCCAGGCATTGGGATTAAAGGCATGTGCTACCACACCTTGAAGTCACAGAGGTCAATCTCTACCTCTGTCCCTTGAAGTCAAAGAGGTCAATATGTCTCTGCCTCCCAGGCATTGGGATTAAAGGTGTGTACCACCACACCCTATTTCTCCCTTTTTTTCTTTTTTATTTTTAATGACTTTATCCTTTAGCCTCCATATATTTTTAACAAATTGTAAACTCTTTAGAGGTTTTGTTTATCTTTGAACCTCTCTTTACTGTATCTCTCTCTCTTTTTTGACTACAAGAGCCTTTAATTTACTAAGCAATATGGAGAGCCATGGCTTTGACAGTTAGATCCAGCTCATTTTTTAACTTTTTAGCCTCATGGCTGAGATATCAGCCAGAGCTGTGTTTATTGCCACAACTCTATGGCGTTTCAAGGTCCTTGTTAGCAAGCAAGCTGCAGCATTCTGCTCACAGACCACACTCAGTCGGACTGCCTGCCTGAAAGAGTCAGAGTTTACCCTGGCAGGACGGCCCAGAAAGACGGCACTTCAAAACAGCGCAGCTTTTTTCCTGCTACGGCTGAAAACCGAAAAGCATGCATTCAACCCTTCATCAACACCGTTTAAGTGCTTCGCGGCAGGACCTCCCAAAAGAGCTGCAAGGTTTTGCAGCTAAAGCTGAGTCAGGAAGCCTCTCCTAGACGAGAGCATTTGCTTGCCTCTAGCAAGCAGAGCAGACCCGAGAAATTGCTGCCACCAAGAAACCATGCATAATGCTGTTATTTTGTTTTAGAATTACTTCCCAAGCTGTCTCAGGCTTTATGTGGATACAGTTGCCCCACGTTGGGTGCCATCTGTAGTAAGGGGCTGCAGGCAGGCCTGCTTTTCGCCTCACCCGGCTCCTGCACGGCTAGCTTAGTCCCAGAAATAACAACACACAAATTGTATTCATTTAAGCACTGCCTGGCCCATTATCTCCAGAGAGTTAGTTACTGGCTAACTCTCACATCTTGATTAACCCATTTCTAATAATCTGTATTGCATCACGAGGTCGTGGCTTACTGGGAGAGATTCAGCATGTCTGACCTGGCGGCTGGTTCCATGGCATCTGCCTCTTTGCCCTCTTCCCAGCATTCTATTCTGTTTACTCTGCCTACCTAATTTTCTGTCCTATCAAAGGGCCAAGGCAGTCTCTTTATTGACCAATGAAAATAACACAATAGACAGATAACCCTCCTCCATCAGATTTAAAAACAAACTTAGGAGAAATTAATTGAAGAAACTCTTCATTAACAATGAACAATGAAATTAGCTATGCTTACTATTTTTTAGCATCATAGTTAATATTAATTTATACTGTGTATTTCCTATCAATTTCACTAGAGTTCAATTTAAGAAACATAATTAAAACAGGTTATACATAGAAACATACTCCACAAGTATAACAAACATAGCATGATAATTTGAAGTATATATTTATGATTCTGTTTAAAACAAAAGTACTAGGGAAATAGCCTCACTGAGGGTTCACTGGGAGAGTGGACATATACAAAATGTGTCACATGATTTTTAGGTACTCAGTAATAGTGCTTCATCACTGAAAAATCAGATTTTTGTTCACAACAAGAGCATTTTTCAACATAAGTAAAAATAAAGAAAATAATATGGATACAATCTTCTTATTTTTATAACCATTTTTATTAGTCCATGCATAGAACTGGATCAAAGAAATACATTTTGTGTCAGAAACTTTCTATGCAAATTTAGATAATCAAGTAGCAGAATATGCAGAGGTTTAATTTTTGTGACATACCAAATGAAGGTCTTAAATTTTGGTTTTATCAATAAAAATATCATACAGAGTAATAAGAAAACCAAAAATTACATAGCACATCATATTGTAATAAAAGTTCATCACCCAATGAGGAAAAATTGATATATGCATATGATAATTATGTTTAAATCAATGGATTATTGTGAAATGTCCATTGTGAAATTGTTGGGCAAGTTTATTAGGAATTTTTCTTAATGTATGACTGCTTCTGATTCCATTGTTAGTTTGTGATTCCTTATTCTCAAAAGCCAGCAATTAACACATATCTGTCAGTTATCCTGAAATAATACTAACAAAAATCTGTCCAAATGTTTAGGTAAGAACTGTAATTAAATACAAGCAAAATATGTTCTGCTATGATAATTTGTTTCAAAATGATGTACATATACCAGAATATGTTACTACCTGATTAAATATATTATATTGAGAATGGAGAAAGAAAAAAATATATTTAGGATGATTTTGTCCTGCCCTTTAACAAAAATCATTGCCTACATCCAAGAGACTCAGAAATAGAGTAAGAATATTCACATACAGTTAGCCATAAGAAGACTGGAGACAGCTTGACAAGAACTCATGTAAGAATGTTAAGTCAGCTTATGAAAGGCCATCAAATAGTACTAAACTCTGTTTTGAGCCCCAGCAGATCAAACAAAAATGGAGCCTATTCTCTAGATGTCAGTGTCACAAGACCAAAGCTTTATAGTTTTTCTGACCTTACAAGAAATGGGTAATATTAGAGCCAAGTTCACCAAAACAAACAATTCTCCTTTCACAATGAAGTCTCTTTTCTTTAGTCCTTAGACTAAAGAATAAACATAATCTGAACATCTTCATTCATCGTATGCTGGATACTTTCTCATGCTTCAATTACCGTTCACCAGAACAGTCTGTAACGCTTAGTGCAGTGCCTTACCCTTCCTTCCTTCCTTTCTTTCTCTTCTTTCCTTTCTTCCTCTTTCTTTTCTTCTTCTCTGCCCCATCTCTCTCTAAAAGATAAAGTGCTGATCTATTCACGAATATTTAAGAAAAACCAATGCATTCTTAAAGTTTGATTAATTAAAGTTTTTTTTTTTGTTTTTGTTTGTTTTTTTGTAAAGAGGAGTAGTATTCAAAGTTTAAGTTGATCCTTGCTGCAGAGGACAAATAAAAGCTCCAGAGGATGGAGGACCCTTTAGTTGACACTGGAGGAATCATATTTAAATCAAAACGAGCAAAATCACAACAGCAATACCAAACCTAAACAAGAATTAGAAAAAGAAAAGAAAAGAAAATCTTCGTAATTAATGCATAAATTTCTCATGGAATTTAACAGCAGACATATATGGAAATGAATATGGAGGACACATCTGCTCAATTCTCCAGGCACTCTCCAAAGAAGTATGAAATCTTGCAGAAACAGGAGATACATAGGTAATAACCCTGTGTGCACGATGAGTAAGAAAGGTTCTATAATTTAAATTATTTTTCTTTCTCAATTCATTGAAGTCTTAAGCTTAATGTCATAAAACAATCGTGAGTGTATAGATAAACTAATGATAACAAAATAAGTATGGTATATAGAGTGTGAGGGACTAGGGCTGAACGGTGAACTTGTTCTGTTCTTCACTAGGCAAACGACATTGGAAACTGATTTAATCAGATTTTCCCTATTTTTTTCATTAGAAAAAGGAATACCTAGTTCCAAGAATTGCTATTCCTTGAAGAACAAAAGACTTAGACTTTTAAAACATCTCATAGAACTTTTGACACGTTGTTTTTATTACATTAGGACCACTGGTTCAGTAATTAGAAAATATGACAAATCTATTAAAATAAAGACTTGCCTTCTTTTATGAGACTTGTTTATGACATTAAAATCAGAAACATGGGATATTAGTATTTCTTTTCTCAATAACAAGAGGAAAAATTATTCAGTTCACTCAACTGAAAAATGACTAAATAAGATAAAAAGAAAATTGCCAATCCAGAGGACTCAAAGACACCAGGAGAGTAGACCTACAGAATTAAATATACGGGGCTCATAGGTACTCAAATTGAAGCAACCATGAAGTCTGCCTGGGTTTGCTCTCTAGGCCTTCCGTATACATACTGTGGTTGTTTAGCATGGGGAGTTTATTGTGGGACACTTAATAGTGTAAATGGCAACATCTCTGACCCTTTTGGTCTTCTCATGTGACTCTTTCTTCCTGCCAGGCTTCCTAGTCCAGCCTTGATGTAAGGGCTCATTCCCAGTCTTATCGTATCTTGTATACCATGTCCTCACGTCTCTGGGAAGCTTGCTCTTTTCTGGCGGGAAATGGAAGAGCAGCGGATCTAAGAAAGGGGAGAAATGGGGTTGTTACTGGGAGGAGGAAGGGATGGGAGGCTGTTGTTGGGATGCATTGTATGAGAGAAGTCTTAAAAAAAATTCTGAGTATGTGGAAAACATCATCCCAAAGTGGCAATGTTGCTGATCAGATAGGACAACTTCTGTACTTATTTTGTTTTAAGAGCACTTTCTGGAGGATCATGGAAGACTTTTAACATTTTAACAAACTAACCATGACTTCCATGAATCTATCCTAACTAGTTGTCTAGATAGAAGAGTCAATGTGTAAGTTGGTGACTATATGCTGTTTGGAGGCAGTATAAATTGTAAAATGCTTTGGAAATATCAATACTTGATCTTACCAGGGTCATCACTTGGTATGCTTAATAAAGAATTTTCAGGTATTCTGGTATTTCCTAAGGAAATAATTAGTGTATATCATGAAAGACGTGCAGGAAAAACATTGTAATGATGTTAATAGAGATGGTCCACACCAGAAAGATGGACAGATAACCACTGCTAGCATCCTTCTCCCACTATATCTAGAGAGTACAAAATGTGGGGTAATTTCAAAGAAACTATACGGAACAGCAACAGAGATTTAGATTGAAGTCAATAGTTTTATGAAATGTCTGGTTGCTAATTATATGATGATACTCTCTGGTATTTCAAAATAACTGTTGAGTGACACTAGCAAGGGTCAAATTAAATGTAAACTTTTAAATAAACTTGTTTACAATGTAGGTACATCCTACGATAAAAAGTACAACTGAGGAAGCTATAAACATTGTTGAATAGTTCTCTGGTTATAGTGGTTTGAAAGAGAAATGGTACCCAGCCACTTACGCACTTGAAAGTTTGGTGCCCAGTTAGTATCTTTGCTGGAAGGAATCATAGAATTTTCAAGAGGTAGAAATTTGTTTTAGAAGTACATCAATAAGGGCAGGCTGTGAGGATTTATAATATCACTCAGCTAGTTCTGACTCTGCTTTCTTTCTTTCTTTTATTTATTCATTTATTTATAAAAATTTTCACTTCATACCTTCCTCCCAATACCCTCCCATTCCCCCCACTCCCTCTCCTCCTCCCTCTCCAGTCCCAAGAGCAGTCAGGGCTTCCTGCCCCTTGGGAAGTCCAAGTTCCTCCCCTCCGCCCAATACCCTCCCATTCCCCACACTCCCTCCCCTCCTACCTCTCCAGTCCCAAGAGCAGTCAGGGCCTCCAGCCCCCCTGGAAGTCCAAGTTCCTCCCCCCTCCCTCCAGGTCCAGGAAGGTGAGCATCCAAACAGAACAGGATCCCAGAAAGCCAGCACATGCAGACGAAACAAGACCCAGCGCCATTGTCAATGGCCTCCCAGTCAGCCCCCATGTCAGCCACATTCAGAGAATCCAGCCCAATCACACGCTCGTTCAGTCCCACCCAGTCCAGCTGACCCTGGTGAGCTCCCACCAGACCAGTCCCCTTGTATCAGTGGGTGAACGCTCCCCTCGCGGTCCTGACTTCCTTTTTCATGTTCTCCCTCCTTCCGCTCCTCATTTGGACCTTGGGGGCTCAGTCCAGTGCTCCAATGTGGGTCTCCGTCTCCATCTGCATCCATCTTCGGGTGAAGGTTCCCTCCGATCCTGCCTTCCTTGCTTACATTCTCCCTCCATCTGCTTCTCATTTGGACCTAGGGAGTTAAGTCCAGTGTTCCAATGTGGGTCTCTATCTCTATCTCCATCCATCGCCAGATGAAGGTTCTATGGTGACAGGGAAATGCAAATCAAAACAACTATAAGATACCATCTTACACCTGTCAGAATAGCTAAACTCAAAAACACCAATGATAGCCTATGCTGGAGAGGATGTGGAGTGAGGGGAACACTCATCCATTGTTGGTGGGAATGCAAACTTGTGCAGCCACTGTGGAAATCAGTGTGGCGGTTCCTCAGGAAACTGGGAGTCAACCTCCCTCAGGACCCAGCAATTCCACTCTTGGGAATATACCCAAGAGATGCCCTATCATACTACAAAAGCATTTGTTCAACTATGTTCATAGCTGCACTATTTATAATAGCCAGAACATGGAAACAACCTAGGTGCCCCTCAATAGAAGAATGGTTAAAGAAGGTGTGGAACATATACACATTAGAGTTTTACTCAGCGGTAAAAAACGATGACATCTTGAATTTTGCATGCAAATGGATGGAAATAGAAAACGCTTTACTGAGTGAGGTAACCCAGACCCAAAAAGAGGAATATGGTATGTACTCACTCATAAGTGAATTCTAGCCTTAATTAAAGGTCTTTGAGCCTATAATTTGTGATCCTAGAGAAGCTAAATAAGAAGGTGAACCTGAAGAAAATCATATAGTTATCCTCCTGGATATTGGAATTAGACAAGATTGCCAGGCAAACTTGGGTGCACGGAGGTGGGGGGGGTGGAAGTAAGGGGAGATTGTTGGAGAGAAGGGAGAGGGGTAGGATTGGGGATGGCGTGGGGGAATGGGATGGGAGGATGGAGGAAGGATGGATGTGGGAGCAGGGAGGTGTGTATCTCAACTAAGGGAACCATTTTGGGGTTTGCAAGACACTTGATTCTGGAGGGGTTCCCATGCCCGAGGAGAGGTTCCCAGATTGTTCCCTGGGCAGCGGAGAAGAGGGTGCCTGATCTGGCCTTAGCCCATAACCATACTGACTCTGCTTTCTGTGTGTGGATGGAACTGTCACAGTCAACTTTTACTTTTGCTGCCTTGCCACGTCTTTGCTATCATGACAGATGCTCTCCTCTGGGTCATTCAAATTGATTTCAGTAATCGTACCTTACCGTATCAGTAGAGAAGTAACTAATACAGAAACTGGTACCAGAAATATGGTGCTGTGTGCTGTAAAGAACCCTGCTGTATTTTTTTTCCTGAGAGAAACAGAAGACTTTGGAACCTTGAACAAAAAGGGGAGGGGGTATAGCTCAGGGGACCATTCTGGTAGGAACCTGAAAAGACAGTAGTTCTAAGAGTAATGCAGACTGTGGAGGCCCAGCTCATGAGGTTCCACAAGGGGGCAGGGACTATATGACCCATTGGGCTAGAGACCACTCATATTTTATTTTGGCACATTATTTGACTGTTGTTTTACCCATGTCTTGCAAATTTGTCTGAAGCTCAATTTTAGTGCAAGGAACTAATGTCTAAGTAGGGAAAGTTGCAAGAACAAATAATAATGATTCTGATTGCTATTATGTTGGTCAATAGTCAAAAAGGGCAAAATGTGGGGCAGAAGTTTTAAAAGAAAATGTGTAGTGTGGCAAGAAAAAGAACACTAGGAAGCTTAATATTGCAGCCAAGTCCTGTGCAGAAAAGAGACAGTAGCTGTTACCAAGATCGTTGCCATTAAAGGCAAACTTGTTTATCTCAGCGAAGGATAACAGAAGTGCCAAAAAGGCAGACCCTATCCAGCTACATCTCCAATTTAAAGAGCATCAGGGGTTTCCTATTTCTAGAAGTAAGTGCATACAAAAGCTGAATCAGCTGTGGTTCAAGCAAGCGGGCATACTCTGTGTTGGCAGCAGAAACTGGCAAAGTAGAACACATTGTATTTGAGCAGTACTTTTCCACCTTCCTAATGCTGAGACCCTTTAAAAGGGCTCCTCATGTTGTGGCCACCCAACCCCAAAACTATTTTTATTATCCCTTCATAAATGGAATTTTGCTACTATTATGAACTGAAATGTGAATATTTTTGGAGACAGAGGTCTAACTAAGGGTCCCCTACCCTCAGGTTGTGGAACACTGGACAAGAGACTAGAGAGAGATGAGATGAGGAGGTCATGGATCCTTAATGTTTCTGAAAGCCATTGAATCTAGGCAACAGATTATAGCTTGGGATCACTGCGAGAAGGTCATATGAGAGCACTGTGTGAAGCTGTGAAGGCAAAACTTTGGTTGTGGCAGAAACCTCAAGATCCGGGAGATGCCAGCGCTGTGGGACATCCGCAAACAGAGAGCAGAACTATTCTGAGAGATGTATGCAGCAGGTTGTAAAGCTGGAGGAATCAAGCTATCTCAATCTTTGACAGAAGCCCAAAACATTTCACATGGAGCTACAAGATTTGGTATCTGCCCTGTACTACTTCCGTCCTGTTTGGATCAATATTTCCTCACTATATGCCGATTCTTCCTTTTTAGAGCAGGAATGTTTATTCTGTGCCATTATTTGTTGAACGTATGTAGTTTATTGGAAATTCATATGGGAGCCACATTTTAGGGAATATTTTCAGTCTCAAAAGAGACTTTGGACTTTGCTCTTTTGAGAGTATTAACAATTTTGGAGATTTTGGAAATTAAATTAAATACATTTGGCATCCTAAGATGCCCATGAGCCTATGGAGTCCAGGTGCGGAATGTGGTGATTTAAATGAGAAATATTCCCCATAGGTTCATATGTTTGAAAATGTGGTCCTCAGTTGGAGAGATAGTTTATGGCTGATATGGAGCCTTTGGGAGGTACAATCAGCTGCAAGAAGTATACTACTGGATGGGGAGGGGCTTTGAGTGTTTATCACCTTGCCACAGACTTGTTTCTGACTTTGTTTCCTGTGTGTGAATGTAAATGTACTTACTCAGCTCCTAGATCTATTATGATGCTGCCTTTATGGTTTCAGTCTCTAAAACTGTATGGGGAAATAAATTTTTCTGCTTTTGGTAACCACGTTTTCTTAGAGCAATAGTAAAGTAACTAATACATTAGCATATTCCTCATGCATAACTAGTATAATCTTAAAAATGATAATGGGAGTCTCACCATAAAGAATTCTAAGAATCCGCATCCTTCTGAGCATTCGAAAGCATTTCACTGACATTATCTTCAAATGACTTTGAATATGATCTATTCATTGATTTGAACCATAAGGGCATGGCTCAAGAGATTTTAGGGAAAAATAATATTATTATGTGGCCTAGAGATAATTCTTGTCATTTATCTCTACGGGAGATTTAACGTTCTGCTCATGTCTCCCCCCCCCAAAAAAAAAATCTGCCTTATGTAAAATGAAAGAGTTCTGGATTAACACCTTTGGTTTGGCAGAGGACATTTCAAAACAACTATCATTGACTCTGTTGCTTGGTTGTTAGTGGCTATTATTATGCAGAAAATTAAGGAAAAGGAGCAAGCTGAGAAAAAATACAAAATACAAAATATACAGTTTGAGGGGAAAATGAGCACCCGGAAAAGAATTTAAAGAAAAGCATGATGCTAAATGAGAGTAGTGACCTAAAGACAAAGCCCTACCCAGCTAAGCTTCCAATTTGTAAAAAGAAATTTAAGAACATCTTAGGTACAGACTTGGTGGTACATGCCTTTAATTCCAACATGCAGGACACAGAGACAAGCAGATCTCTCAATTCCAGACCAGTCTGATCTACAGAGCAAGTTAGAGGATAGTCAAGCATAGGTAGTGAAGCAACCATCAAAACCAGAAAGCTGGTAGAGATGTAATTTAACAAAGTAGCAATGTTCCAGCCCCCAACAAGCAACTGAATTCGGCAACTTCGGCAATATGGTTCTGGCTATCGAGTCAGGGATAAAAGAAAGGGATTGTGGCATCTCTTTCCACAAGTAAGGATAGCCTCTGAGACCAGGCGCATATCAGGGGTGTCCCTATATGGAGGCCCAGAAGTGCCATTGCATGAAGCCTTAAAGGAGCTACTTGGGTTTCTTGGAGAGCCCAAGATGTTGGAGATGCCAGAGTCATGAGATACCTGTCAAGGGGAACTGCTAACTATAATCTTTTTGCTCCTAGTCCTTATTATAGGACCCTGCTTGTTAAATTGTCTATAAAACTATATAACAAAGGGCAAATTCCATTGAATTGTTAATGCTGATGGAATGGTATAACCCTCTGCTCCGAGATAAGTGCATGATTTGACTCATGTCCATAGAACAAACTAATGGGGAATGTAACAGAACCCCAGAATTTAGGAATACAGACACCGTGTTAGAGATACCATATGACCTTAAAACCTAACACATAGACACCAACACATTTCAAACAAAAACAAAGACCTAGTCCACAGTTTCAGAAAAATTCCCAAATCAAAATTTCCTAAATGTACTAACCTTGTCTTTTAGCTTCTGTTGTTCCATTTCTTTCCAACTAAAGTATATCAACCAGGATGCAGATTTTTGTGAATAAATGACAAAGAACTCTAAGTCTTGGGACTACTTGACTTGGGCAGGTTCCCTGTGAAGACACTGACTAGCAATGACGACTTTCTGATTGGCTTTAAGAAGGCCTGTGCGGTGGTCTCTGGTGGGCTTATGTTGCAACACTGTGACGTACATGTCACCATTGGGTTTTGACTCCCCCAGGTAGATTGAGCTCAGCATTATTTCCAATGTTGTTTTCTATGACGGGCTCCATTTGATCAGAAGAGAGACTTTGATGATGAGATGTAACTAGAGTCATCTGTGGGCAAACAGGTAAGATTTAAAATTCTTGGTCTAGCAAAGTGGCAGGAACAGATTCTTTTGCACCCCTGCTAGTGGTCTATGACCTGGGAAGTATATTTAATTCTCTTACCCCTACCAGATAGTGTTGACTTTCCAGGTTAAGCTTACTTTGGTTAGGGTATGTTTAATAGCAATTGTGTGTGAGGAGTTTGAAAAAGTACAACTTAAAAAAGAATCCTATCTCCATCCATTGGAGCACTGGAAGTCAGGACCGCGAAGGGTGCATTCATCCACTGATACAAGGGGACTGATCGAATGAGAGCTCACCAAGGCCAGCTGGACTGGGACTGAACGAGCCTGTGACCAAATCGGACTCTCTGAATGTGGTTGACATGGGGGCTGCCTGAGCCACCAAGGTCCAAATAAAGACTGAGAAGTCATTGACAATGGCACTGGGTCTTGTTTCATCTGCATGGACTGGCTTTTTGGGATCCTGGCCTGTTTGGATGCTCACCTTCCTGGACCTGGAGGGAGGGGGAAGGAACTTGGATTTCCCACAGGGCAGGAAACCCTGACTGCTCTTGGGAATGGTGAGGGAGGAGGAGAAGGAGTGGGGGGAGTGGGGGGAGCGGGAGGGTATTGGGAGGAGGGGAGGAAGTGGAAAGAGTGTTTTCGGATACTTGAATAAACAAGTCTAACGGAAAAAAAAAAAGAATCCTAAATAATTAAGCAATTGACAAGGTGATTTAAAGACATAGGTAGAAGCCTCCCTCCTTCCCCTTCTTTATTGTTTATATCCTGCCTTGGATTTCTGATACATGGTCATGGAATATAGCCCAAGCTGGACTAAACTCCCAATCCCTGCATTTTCTTCCAGGTGGTATTATTATAAGTACACAATATTATATATGTCTTTCTTTTCTATTCTATTCTTTTCTCTTATATTTCTTTTCTTTCTGCATCAAGCCTAAGTCACCCACTTCCAACTAAATAGTATTCTAGCATTATTATCAATAATTCCCCATCAAATAAGACAAAGCATCTTCTCTCTCCCTACAATTTTAGGTCAACCATATCAAAAAGACTATTCATTTCTGTTTCCAACATTACCCTGAGAGAGACTAGTATCAGTGCTGACTTTCAATCTAGCTTATCTTCATTTCTATACTGTTGTTTACACTTTTTCAAACTTTTAGAGTGTCCTATACAAGTACAGAATCTACATTGTTTCTACCCCTTCCCTACCTCTTGAAGTCCTCCTGTGTCCCCCCATTTCCTAACTACATTTGTTATCTCTTCATCTGAAATTATTGTTACATATATGTAAATATGAAATATATAAGTAGAAAGTATTAAATATGTCTCGCACACACATATATTTATAAATATTATTCATTAACTTATATATGACTGAATCCATTTAGCAACTGAGCATTGCTTGTATGTATGGTGTCTAGACCTGACAACTTGGAATTGGCAACCTCTACACAAGCTATTCCTGAAGTAAAGTGATTCTCCCTCTCCTAGTAGTCATTAACCCCTTGTCGACCTTCATCATCTAGGGACAGATCATTGTGAGATTTGTCTCATTCACATTGGCATGTTAACTGGTGCTGTTTTATCTTACAAAATATGGTTGTTCAGGCATGCATATTTTGATGAGCTCACTAGTGTATTTTTCTTGTCATGTCTAGGGGACACACTCTAGGTTCTGATATCCTGCCTCCCCTGCTTTAAAAAGATTTCTGCCTTTTTCTCATGGCATTTGCTGCAGCGGATTGAATGAGAACGTCCTATAGGTAACATGTTTGAATGCCTGGTCAGCGAATGGAACTGTTTGGGTAGGAGGTTTGCCCTCGTTGAAGGAGGTGTGGCCTTGATGGAAGAGGTGTCCACTGTGAGTGGGCTTTGAGGCTTCACAAGCCCACATTATACCTAGTCTCTCTCCCTCTCCTTGTAACTTACTGCTCAGACATGAATTCCGAGCTACTGTTCCAGGTCCTGCCTGCCTGCTTATGTCCATACTTCCAGCCATTATGGTTATGGACTAACCTCCTGAAGTTGTAAGAACCCCCAATTAAATATTTTATTTTATAAGGTCTGCCTTGGTCATATCTTCTCTTCAAAGTAATATAACAGTAACTGAGACAGGATTTTAACCTTCCTAATGATGCGACACTTGAATACAGTTTCTCATCTTGTGGCGACCCCAATCATAGGATGATTTTTTTCGCTTCTTCAAAACTGTAATGTTGCTACTGTTATGAATTGTAATATGAACATGTAATATGCAGGAGATCTGATGTGCAACTCTTGGTGGGGGTGTGACCCACAGGTTGAGAATCACTGAACTACGATAGTTCCTAAATCTTAGATGCGGGATTGCATCCACGAACACTTATTCCCTGCTTTGATGGTTTTGTGAGTTACACTTCCCTGTAGTTATAAACAGAATTTAGAAGAGATGAGGGAGATGAAAATATGATCAAGATATAATGTGTCTTTTTTTTTAGTAAATAAAATACTAAGATTTAGAATGCAGTTAGAGAATTATTTTCATTAGGAAAATGGAAGCTAGAGGTTTTTCTATAGGGTCTAATGACCCCTCCTGCCATGAGTAGATAGCTAAAATCTCCAGATGTTCAAAACAACATTTTACAGAGTACTCAGTATCCTAACCATAAATTTGCTTTCATTTTAAATAAGATTATTTCCTTAAAAGACTCATTGTGTGTGCTAACACATACTCTTTCTAAAAATAATGCTATGTTCTGAAATAATTTCTGAAAAGGGAAGCAGTTCCCAACTTCATCTGGCTTACAGAATTGTATCAGCAGCTGCAGACCAAAGGGCTCTTGTTATCAGTCTGGTGGCATAGAAAACCCTGCTGCAAAAAGCCCCTGCTTTTTAGCTGCATCCAGTACGTGAAATGATACCAGGAACAATACTATCTCCACATATGAAGGAGACAATGCAGTTTGCTATTAATGTCTTTGTTACATCTTACTCTTAAAGGGACTCTATAAATAGACTAGGACTTCCTGGCAAAGTAAACCCTAAACCAATTAGCTCTTAACCCTCTGATTCTGCATCCAGCAGTAAAACGAAGGTGGAAAACGGCTGAATTGCATCAGAATGCTCATAAACCATCAGAGCTATACATAGGAATTCCAGAGGGGAATAGAAAGAACCGTGTGCGAAGGAAAGGCAGTTGCTAGCAATGGATAGAAAACTCCAGTGCTGTAAAACTGGCTGAGGAGGTTTACTGCTAAAATTATCAATTTTTATCAATTACGTGCTAAAAAATCGGTGACCAGAAAGCTCAGGAACACTTTAGAGTAGTCCTCTAGCGCAGTTCTATCACCGTCCCAGTCTCCAGCTGTCTCTAATTTCCTATACGTACAATCATGATGAGACGTGAACCAGAGCAGCTGAAGCTGGATTAACACAGGCGTGCTTGAGAGTTAAGGTTTCACTTTGTGCTTTTTATCTATCTACCCACAGCCTGATTTCTTTAAGTCTGTCTGACTGTTTTCAGCCGTTGGGCCTCAGGATGTGGGTTCATTTACATAAGGGTCTGAAGAAGAAACACTTCATAAAATTTCCATGTATAAATGGAAAGACTTCTATGAAATGCACTAGTTAAACTTGGTGATAAATTCCTTTCTAGCAGCCATCTGCTTTAATTCTGTGACATGCAGTGTGGTTCCACTACGAAATGAAATAAAGTACCAGAGGGGATTTATTTTTTTTAATTGGAAAATATAAAAAGTTGACAGGCTTTGCAAAGTTTCCTCTGAAAGATTTCTCAATATTTTACAGGAACTACTATGCTTGCATGAAAATATATGTTGGGTGAGTGCATGAGTATATGGGCAAGTGTTTATCGATGCCATAGCTAATCTGACATTAATGAATAGTTATTTCCATAATTAGAATTGGAAAGAATAATTTAGTTCTTATTATCTTCCCACTTGAAAGCAATTAGCGAATATCATGCTAAAGATGTTTGAGAACAATTGTAAAGCTTTAGGAAGCTTCACAAAGAAGCAGAACTTATTTTTGTATTTCCAGCATTTGACAATAAATAGTTTGTAAGATGTTTGCCTTTATTTGAATATCATATAATATATGCATGCCTCGAATCATCACATAGTAACCTATGAAATGTATAATTTTACTTATAAATTTAAATAATAGTTAAAATGTATAATTATTCAGGTCTAAGCAAGTTAGATCAATAACAACTATTACACTCCCTTACTATTTTCTGGTAGAAGTCCTCTCCCTATTCTAAGCAATAAGATATGCATAGGCAATCTGAAACTGTTTAGGCAGCTTTCTTGCATATTCCATACCACCAAGCCATATATTAGAATAAAAAACTTCCTAAGAGACCAGGAAAATCCATTTCAGTTGACTGGAGCCATACATTTATTTCTTTTGTGGCTTACTTTGCTTATTTCTATTTTATTGTTTATGAGAATAAACTACATATGAGCCAAAAGAACATTAAAGATTTTGACTGACTTTTTCCCTGAAGAGCATCATGTATAAATGGTTTGTTTATATATCATGGATATGAGACAATTCTTCAATGAGATCCAATGTATTTATTAATAAAATTTGTCAAATATTTGAATTTAATCTTACAAATAATAAAAGCAAAAAGGGTTTATTATGGAACATTATATTATTTTTGTGGTTTTTTCCTTTTCTCTTTTGAAATCCTTAACTCCTTCTGGAATGATGTGATAGGTTTAAATGCAGTCATCTGTTGGACAAGGCTGCTTGTTCGTCTTGGCTACCAGGCTAGTTTAGACCTGATATAATCACAGGGAAACTGCATTCATTAAATCACTGCTTGCCCCATTAGCTCTAGATTCTTATTGGCCAACTCTTACATATTAATTTAACCCATTTCTATTAATCTGTGTATCACCAAAAAGTTATGACCTGCCAGCAAAGTTTCAGCATATCTATCTTCAGCAGCTCCATGGTGTCTCTCTTAACTCTGCCTTCTTCCTCCCATGCTATAGGCCAAGCTACTTTTTTATTCATTAACCAATTATAGCAACATACAGACAGAGGAACCTCCCATACCAATTTTCTTATGGTTAGTTAGCTGCCTTTAATTAGTAAATATGCTTCTAAGCAGATTAGTTTACTCCAGGCACCTTATCAAAAAAGACTTTTTCTTAGACCAAATTTAATTACATTACTCTCAGCATTTTCCCTAACTAAGCCTTGAACTTGTCTTCCAAAAGTTGAACAAAGACTATTTTAAGCTATTAAATATTAGACTAATATACTGAGCATATTTGTAAAAATGTTAATAGACCATATTCATATCATCAAACAAAATATTGGAAAGAATACAAATTAAGAACACAGAAAATATCCACTTACTTTGGAATGACTGGAGTTGAAAGCAGTCATCGGTTTATTTCTTTCATGTCTTTCTTTGTTTACTTACATTTTACTATATATAATAGTAAATGAACACAAACCAAGGAGACAGCTTCTATTAACATTTGACTACATTTTCACCTTTCCTTCCTAAGGACTTCATGATGAATTTGTCAGAGTTAACAAACCGCCCACGGTAGAAAAGCTCTATTAACCACTCTGCTCTTGTGTATTTTGGTAGTTGCAGTTCTATCGAGTTTAGTCCCTTTGATTTTCATTGCTTTCATTAAGATAAGGAAATACCCTGTAAAGAAATCTTGTTTTCCATGACAACTGCTGCCACAAAGTTCATCAGATCCCTACATGATCTTTTTTTTGCATGTTTGTGCAAATAGAATAGTCTCAGTGTCCCATTGCAAAATATGCTGTTGGGGGTAGTTAAGCAATTTAGTATTAATCATTTCCAAAATCATAGTCTGACTATTCAGGTTCTTTTGACAGAATGGCTATAAATATCTACCATTTCATCCTCACTAACTGTAAAGCTACAGATGATCTAGGTATTAATTAATTGTATGCTTTATTAATACTGCTTGTAGCTATTCAAACTTCTTTAAATCCCAAAACCCAGGAAGGTATACACATGGACTTCCCTCAATCTGATCTGGTATTTCCCTGTCTTTCATCATTACTTAGAGACTCATCTCTATACACAAAACCTGTATCCCAGGGTGACTGACTATAACAAATTATTCAACACTGGGTTGCTGAGAAAGTCATAATTGTATTTTCTCAGGTCTGATAGCTAAAAATCCATAGCAACACCTTCTTACTCCTGATAAGTGTTCCAAGAAATAGACCTTCTCTACCTCTTGATTTGGGGTTTTATTTTGGACTTCTTGGTGGTTTTTCTTGTTGTTATTGGGGTTTATTTTAAAATTTTTTGGCATTTAGACATATCATGACAGACCCTTAGTCTCATTATTTTCTCTTTGTCTGTGTTTGCTTCTGTCACTTAATTTCTGAATTTTACATCATAAGAACTTAATTTTATCTTATTACACTATGAAGACATGATTTCTAAATCAACTAACAACATAGGGTATTGGAGGACTTTTCAGTCATTTGACTCCACTATTGTTGGTCACTATAAAGCATAACACTATGATGATGAAGGCTTAGTGAAGCAGATCTGCTCCTGATTTAGAAAGTAAAGAGAAATTAATGAGGGGGGAGAAGGGCAAATACCCTTCAGAGACCCACCCTCAGTGGCCTACTTTTTATAGATATCCAACCTCCAGAGTTTCTACTACTTCCCAGTAATGCCATCTGCTTACTAATCCATTACTAGATTTATGTGTTATTATGTCAAAATCCTCACTGAATGTGGTGGTGCATGCTTTTAATCCCAACAGTTGGGAGCCAAAGGCAATTGGATATTTGAGTTTGAGACAAGCCTTGGCTTAACAGTGAGTTCCAAAACTGTCAGTGTTACATAGAGTGATTGTGCCTCCCCCCCCACCAAAACTAAAATGAAACAAAACAATTCTCCTGATCTCAGCAAGGACCCCAGCATGTTTGCCTCTATCAAATGGGAATTTAATCCTCCAACAAGTCATCATTTGGGGGGTATTTCTCATGTCTAAAGTACAATATTGGCCTCTATTTGATGCAATTTTTAAAATTACATATCTCTTTCACTGTATAATCTATATTTTCCAAAATATTTTAGTGCTTTGCTCCATCTCTACTAAAATTAACTCTCTTTGACTTTGTGGAAGAAAATGAACATCAGATTCTGAAGAAGTCGAGGATCCTTTTGTGCAAAAATTATTGGGAAAGATTTTTTTCTATTAAGAAGGAAAGTGCACCCCACAATTCTCTACCACTGTGCCCATGCACAATGACTATTGACATCAGCAGCATAATAGTTCTTGATATTCTGGCTCACTTCAAAGACTTTTGTAATTGTATCTTTGTAATTTGTACCATTTTGAAGGATTTTAATTTATCTAGAAGAACCTAATGAGCATATCATCTCCCCCAGGCTTGACTTTTTAAAAGAGCCTTCCCATAGTAAGTATTGCCAAGCCAGTTTCTAACCTTCCAGTAGACAGACTGTCAGGAGACACCCTACAATAATATCCAGAGCTCAGAAATGTGAGAACACAAGGACGTGTTTTATGCCTTCAAAATCCATTGTTTAAATTCTTCCTAAATCTTTGAAATTTCATTGAAAATTATGTTTCATCTGCATTTTAATATATTATATATAATATGATGATAAAGCTTCTCAATATTTATATGTCTGTAATTAAATTTATTTCAATGAGTTCCTAAGCAAAATAGCTTAGGAATATAGAATTACAAGTTAAGCATCTATTTTGAGGGTAATTTGTTTTTTTCTGCCTTTCAGCTGTTTCTATTTCTAATTGATATTTTTCCTCAAGTCTTTTACTTATTTATTGTTCACTGATTTATTGGTTTTTGAGACTAGGAGATTCAGTATTAGCTCAAAGTTCCTGTGTAACCAAGAATTACCTGGAACTTCCCATTCTCCTCTCTCTACCTTCTGAGAATAAGATAAGAAGCAAGCACTACCCCAGCTAGTTAATGTGGTCCTGCTAATTAGCCCATAGCTGTGGGACAATGGTCTGTGCCCTGTCACTTACATTTTAAATAGACACTGATTGGCCAGAAGCCAGAGAGGAAGTATATGTGGGGCAACAAGGCAGGAAGTAGAGGCAGGGCAATGAGAATTCTGGGAAGAGGGAAGTTTCGGCCAGCAATAATCACCCGTAGGCAGAGGGTGCAAGATATGACTGCCTCGTTGAAAATTGTAACAAGCCATGTGGCTAACACAGAAAAGTATTATAGACTGATATAAGTTATACGAATTAGTTAATAAGAAGCCTGAGCTAATTGGCTAATCAGTTTATAATTAATGCAGACCTCCGTGTGAATCTTTGGGACTTAATGGCTGCAGAACTGGGCAGGACAAAAACCTTGATCAACAGTCCATGTCTTATTTAATACTGGACAAGCACTCAGTCAGTGATTCCTACCTTGTCTATATACTATTTTTCAACATTCTCAAAAATATCTCAGAGATGCATCTAATATGCCACACTTTTAATGTCATACATCTGTACATCAGTGCATTTTATGAAATGAAACATGAAATAACTAAAATTCTCCTAGTCCACTATCCAATATGCAATCTAAACCATTATCAATCTAGGGCAGCTTCAATGTTATTTCTAACTAACTAACTTTATATCAATTGATGTCTAAGATCCAATCATCCTCAGTTTTAAATTCATCCTTGTCTAGCTTTTTTATTGACTTCTAAACTTCTATTTTAATAGCTTATATTTGTTTTAAACTATGTTATTTTGATATTTATAACACTTTAAATAAATGTAGTGTCAATCTGCTAAGATTAGAATCTCTTAAAGTGTAAACTTCTGGGCATACATTTGAGGGATTATTCAAATTAGATTGTCCTAGAGCTGGAGAGATGCCTCAGAAGTTTTGAGCATGAATTTCGCTTGCAGAGAACCTGATTTTTATTTCTAGAAATCATGCCAAGCAGCTTGAATCACCTATAAATACAGATCTAGACGTTCTAACATTTTTTCAAGCTTCTGTAGGCATCAACACTTACCTATACAATGGAATACATATATACACATAATTAAAATATTGAAAATTTTAAATTATTTTGTTTTATAGTTATACATGAAGTAGACTGTTTCGATGAGGTAGAGGTAGAAAAGATTACGCAAAATAAATGTAGCTCTACTTCTTGGGCTTTATAAAAATATACAAACATATAAATAGTTTTAAAATATTTTCTACTGGGCAACATTGTCAATCCCAGATGCCACAGGTTTTCAAATAAAAAGCCAAGGTCCAGAAATAGGTCACTTCTTTTGGTGTTCATAGTCAGTGAAATTTTATAGACCCTCTTATTTTTTGAGCTATTGTTATTTCTATTGATGGTAAGACGTTATAGTTGAAGATAATAGGTACTTGAGTCATAGAACACAGAAAAATTAAGATGGTACAGATATGGTAGGTTCATTTTTACTGGCATGCTATTAGACTATGCTATAGATGCATGTATGCTAACAAAAGAGAAAAGTAGATATCGGTATAAGCCATATGTGTATCCTGAGAACCACACTAATGAAGTCTGGCCTGGATTGGTATAAGAGCATTCATACAATAATGGTATGAGTGTGATGGACAAAACCAACCACTTTCTGAATGGACTTAAGGCCCACTACACAAGATATAACTCATGCATAACATGGATAATGGGTACAAGAACTCAAGGCTATTTGAAGTGTTGATTACATGAGAGAATGTACTATTATTATTTCTTTAAATGCACATACTATTAAACAAATTTATAGAGATTTATCATTATAAGCACAGATTAATACATCACTCAGCCCTCACCAGAGAACCTTTTTATTGCAGTGGATACTATTAGCACAGGGACCTACAGATAGTCAATATACAGAATATAAGAGAGTGTGCAGTGCTTAGGCTTAAGCAGGGAGTCTATATGACACACCATTCTCCAAAGACTCAGGGTTACCTGATATACTCAGGTATCACAGTTACTTTTCTATTCCTGGGACAAAACCCCATGATAAAGGCTACTTACAAAACTTATAAAATAAGATGTTTAAAACTTCCGGTGGGGAAATTGGGACATCAACTCAATCACACAACCTTCAACCTACAGGGTGTCCGGCATATGGAATGTTCCAAGGTAAGGTTGGCACAGAGATTGCAGGAGTGGCCAATAAGTGGTCTATCCTGAGGCTGATGCCACAAGGGCAAGACCCCCACTCCCAACACTGCATGGAGCATGAGGAGCCAGAGGTTGGACAGCCTATAATCCTGGGATATAACCAAACATGACTGGCAAAAAAAGAAAGTCAATGTAATGACACCTAATGATATTCTGCAATACTCACAGATTCATGTCTAACTCAATTGTCATCAGAGAGGCTTCATACAACAACTGATGGGAACAGATGCAGAGATCTACAAGCAAATATTATGCAGAGCTCCAGGAATCCTACAGAAGAGAGGCAGGAAAGATTGTAGACGCCAGATTGATCAAGGACATTATGAAAAACCTCACCCAATCTACAGTCAGTTTCTGTCCCACCTGATCCGACAGTCATTCGGTTCCAAAGAAACACACCGAGGCTTATATTAATTATCAACTGATTGGCCCATTAACTCAGGGTTATTATTAACTACCTCTTAGTTTACTAACTTAAAATAATTCATAATTCTTTTCTAGGTTAGCCATGTATCTCAAAACAGCATTTCTACCTTTCTTTCTCCACATCTGGGTAGCAACTACAGACTGAATCTTTCCTCTTCTCAGAATTTTCCTAGTCTGGTCATGCCACCTATACTTCCTGCCTGGCTATTGACCAATTAGCATTTTATCAAACCAATACAAGTGACAAATCTTTACAGGGTGCAAGAGCATTATCTCACAACAATAATCAATTAATAAACAACAACTGGTAACCCTGAATGGTACAATGGGACTGACCTAGGCCCTAAGCTCTATGTGACAGTTCTGCATCTTGGTCTTCTTGTGAGATTTGTAACACTGGGAATAGGGACCGTGACTGAGTCTTTTGCAGGCTTGTGTGGCCTTATTCTTCATACTGGGTTACCTTGTCCAGCCTTAATATGAGAGGAGGTACTTAGTCTTACTTCAGCGTGATATGATATGTTTTGTTGATATCCATGACAGCCTTGATATTTTATGAATAGAAACAGAGAAAGTGTGGGTGAGATGGGTAGTGTGGTGCAGCTAGGAAGAGAGGAGGGAGAGAAAACGAAGATTGGGATATAAAAGAAATAAAGGAAAGGAAGGGAAAAGAGAGAGAGGGGGGGGGAAAGGGAACATTTAAATGGAAGATTACAGTAGTTCCAGATGATCAGAGTCCATAGCTATCATGGTGAAGAGCATGGCACCAGGCAGGCAGACCTGGCCCTGAAGCAATATCTTAGAGCTTACATTCTCACCACAAATAGTAAAGAGAGGAGAGTTTACTGGGAATATTGAGGACTTGGAAGCTTTAAACATTTCAAACTCCTAATGACACAGCTCCTCCCAGAAGGCCACACCCTCTAATCCTCCCCAAACTATCACCAACTGGCCATTCTAATTCATATTACCACCATGGGGATTATCACAGAAAAGAAGATGCAGAAAGATTTCTAAGAGACAGAGACAAAAATCCCCTTTTGTACAGCAAAATACTGTTTTCTAGACAAAATGGGTCTGCTGAAAATATGGACTCACAGCAAATGTGAAAAAATTCACAAAATCCGTGAAAGACAAAGCTAAACAGACTCTCCAGATGGAGGGAGAAGACAATCAAGAAACCCCACCCATAGCAGAAGAGTTATTATTGGAAATTGATAACTCTTTGGGAAAGAGCAAAAAGATTTTTTTTCTGGAATGGACACCCCATCCCACCCCAGAGGTTATGTGCTCCAGTAGATGACCCTGCAACTATTTGCATACTGGCAGCATTAAGTGGATTCTGTAGGTTTAAAAGAGAGAGAAAGAACATATGAAATCGAATGTAATGGTGAATACGGGGCTAGAAAAAAACACTGGGAAGAAAGGAATGTAGGTGCACTTGGTCAACATGTCTTGTATACATGTAGAGAGAAGGGAGAAGGGGAGGATTCGGGAAAGCTTGGGGGAATGGGATGGGTGGGTTGGAGGAAGGATGGATATGGGAGCAGGGAAGTAAATATTTTAATTAAGGGAGCCATTTTAGGGTTTACAAAAGACTTGATTCTAGAGGGGTTCCCAGGTCCAAGGAGAGGTCCTCAGATTGTTCCTTAAGCAGCAGAGGAGAGGGTGCCGGAACTGGCCTTGTCCCATAGCCATGCTGATGAATATCTTGCATATCACCATAGAACCTTCATCTGGCGATGGATGGAGATAGAGACAGAGACCCACATTGGAGCACTGGACTTAGCTCCCAACGTCCAAATGAGGAGCAGAAGGAGGGAGAACGTGAGCAAGGAAGTCAGGATCACGGGAGGTACATCCACCCACTGAGACGGTGGGACTGATCTAATGGAAGCTCACCAAGGCCAGCTGGACTGGGAGTGATGGAGCATGTGATCAAAATGGACACTCTGAACATGGCTGGCAATGAAGGCTGACTGAGAAGCCAAGGACAATGGCACTGCATTTTGATTCTACTGCATGGACTGACTTTGTGGGAGCCTGGTTTGTTTGGATGCTCACCTTTATAGACCTGTATGGAGCGGAGAGGACCTTGGATTTCCCACGGGGCAGGGAACCCTCACTGCTCTTAAGACTAGAGATGGAGGAGGGTAGGGAGGGGGAGAGAAAAGGGAGGTGGGGAAGAGGTGGAAATTTTTAATTAATAAATAAATTTAAAAAAAGAAAAAAATAAAAGCAAAAGAAAGCTAGCTAGATGTGAGCGTGACTGTTGATATACTATGACTAGCTGTTTCCCATTCCTGTGTCTGTCACGGAAGTTAATACGGTGTACCACCATGATGTACTGTAACCTCAAACTGCAAGTTAGAAGAAATTCTTCCTCTTTAAGTTGCTTTTTTCCTGTTTTTGTCACAGCAGTTGAGGAGAATCTAATACAACACGCTTTCCTGAGAGTGACAGATGAGTTTGCTTAGCCTCATCACATTCTCTGGTTTCTGATATTATTAATATGGATGCTACACCAACTTTCACACATATTTCTTAGGGTAGGATATTTAGAATACAATATATTCTCATACTCAAATTTTTCTCTAGTTTATGTTAAACAGTGAAATTACCTGATATTAGTTTGTATTCATATTATATTTTGTCTGTTTGTTTGAAATAACATTGATCTAATTTACATTGCCTTGGGACTTGAGTCAGCTGTTACTGATTTATATACAATTTACATGCGATTAAATACATTCAGCATTGCATTGATTTCTACTTATATGAAATAAAATTAATGGAGTTAAGTATATTATGAGTCCATTAATTGTCTTCTGTGAGATGTTTCTTCATGTCTTTTGATAACAGTTCTTCATTTTTCTTATTACTTTATGAGCTTCTTATATTTTTGTATTTTTTAATTGGATTCATCATAGATGCTTTTCCTGTCCTCAGTTCATGGCTTAAGTTTTCAATCTCTATGAAGGCCTACAATGATTTAATTTCACTTTAAATCTCTTTCTTCTAGTTTGAATTCAGCTACTGTGATAAAACACTGTTACCAAAAGGAAGTTGGGGAAAGAAAATGTTTATTTCAAATGATGTTTATAGTTCACTAAGGAGAGAAGTCAGGAAATGAACTCAAGCAGTAATTGGAAGCAAAAACTTCCATATACGTGAATGAATATTGGCTGTTCATTTGCTCGCCCAGGGTCAGGCTCAGTTAGTTTTCTTATATAACCCAGGGTTCCTACACCAGAAATGGTGTCACTCACAGTGGGACTGGTCCTTCTACAGCAGTTGATGATCAGGGATGTTGAGGGAGGCTGTTTGTTGGTTTCCAACTGCTCATCCCAAAATAATCACACAGAAACTATATTATTTAACTCACAGCTTGGCCCATTAGCTCTAACTTCTTATTAGCTAACTCTTTCATCTTAATTTAACCCATCTCCATTAATCTGTGTATCACCACGTGGTCGTGGCCTACCAGCAAAATTTTAGCGATCTGTCTCCAGTGACAGCTCCGTGGCTTCTCTCTGACTCTACATCCTTTCTTTCAGCATTCAGTTTAGTTTTCCCCACCTACTTAAGTCTGGCCTCTCAACAGGCCAAGGCAGTTTCTTTTCTTTTTTTTTCCCAAGTATCACAATGTTTATTGATAGATACAAGTATATAAAATCAGGGTATGAACATGACTTGATAAATTAAGTAGACTTAATTTCAATACTATAGTAAGAGGAACCAATTCAAATTCTCACCATTTGTTTCACACCCACAAAAACCACTTCAAGGGCATTAAAGATCTCTCAAAACTGATCAGTTTTGTGCAAGTAAACCATGTTTCTTTTAATAAGACTTGTGCACTTGCCCAGGCTCAAGGATATTAAAATCTAGCACATAAAGCCCATTACTAGAGGTAGAAATACAGGCAATATACTATTACGGCAACAACCATCAATTACAGTTAATTTTTCTGTAACAACCAAATGGATAATCAAATATTGCAAAAACTCAAGTATTACTGAGCAAAGTGCATCTCTACAGTATTCAGTGTTGCTATTCAGTTTTTTAACTTAAAAACAGCCTATGGTAACTGGCAGCAAAGAAGGTCTTTGCAATAGACTTCCTCTGCTTGAGAACTTAGGATGTAATTATTGCATGCTGCTAATATTCTATCTAAACATTAAGGATACTCCTAAAGTATTTAATGATAGACTATGATTAAGACATCACACTACAAAAACCTTATGCAGAAGGAAACCTTACTGACGTGCTTCTGCTTTAAATATTGTGAAAAACGTTACAGTGGAATGAATTTTCGCAGTGGTTAGGTCAAATGCAGTTACATCATAGTATGCTTTGCACAATTTAAGGCTTTGGCTGGTTCTTTAGTCAGCTTCTTCCTCAGATTCTTCTTCTTCAGCAGTTTCTAGCCAGGTTAGCCACTGATTTACCTGGAACAAAGCCTTGCCTTTTCCTGGAAACTCTTGAGTTATGTCTTCCTTCCAAGCCAAGAAAGCTTCCTCCTCAATAATTTCCATGTCATAGAAATGAACAAAACATCGAAGTACCATGCCTTTCGGAAAGCTGCTGTTGTAACAGTGCACCTGCAGAGCATACAGGGCACTGACCTGTAGATCCACATGATCATGAAGGAATTTCTGCATCACTGGCTTGAAGGAGAGCAGCAGTTTTTTCTCCTGCTCTAACTGTTCTTTGGAAGGAACAGAGGAAGAATCTGTTTCATCACTAGATGGGCTTACTTCACTAGAAATGTACTGTAAGAAGCTGGTCATTAAGATGTTCACAAATCCTTTATCTACATGAAGTTTGGGAGGGACGTTATCTTTAATCCATTTATATATAGTTTGAGGGGATGGATCCAGCTTAATTTGCTTCAACAATTCCTTCTCCAATTTAAGGAGTGGGAATAAGAAACTCAATCCCTTTCCTTCCAGACTCTCCAACATTCGATCTTTATTCTGGTCAATTTCTGCAAAGACAATTCTCATTTTACCAAGTTGACTTATCTAGACCATTTTTCAAATACTTTCCTAGTACACAAAAATCACTTGTTAACTAAGTCAGTCAGCTCTTACCTGGCAGCATTTTCTGCATACTGACCTTGTTTTGCTGAAAAAGTTCAGTTAGCCATTCTCGATTTTGTAATTTAGCTAATTGTTGAAGACAAAGTAAGAAGAGAGGGAAGTGGGTGCCACTCTCCAGTGGTTGAGCTAGTTCTGAAATGCTCACCAACTCTGAAATTATAGCACGAGCTGCAAACTGTGCCAAATAAGACTTCACCAAGGGGATGTCAACCTCCAGTTTGGGGCACTGCTCCAGCACGTTCAGGAAAGCCTTGGGAAGAATATTCAAAACAGTTATTAGCTTCCACCCACAACTGGAAAGAGCTATCACCTAATCAGTACAATGTTCTACCTGCATGAAGTTGTCACTTGTGGCTATTCCTTCCTGTTTGAGTAAACTGATCAAAGAGCTCTCTTTTTCTTTATCTTCATCACTTCTATCTAGTGAAAGGATGATCACTTTGCTTAACATCTCAGGAAGAAAGTGTTTCGGGGCTCTCATTTCTCTCATGCCATTGACGGCTTCATTTGCATTTCCACTATTCAGATATTCAGTCACAATGGCTTCAGTCTCCGGCTCACTGCTGGGCGGCAGTTTCTTTATTAACTAATGGTATTCACAGCATACAGAAGGGAATCCCACATAAGGCTAATCCTCCAAAGTCTTGCTCTCAGATTATTTTGTTTTAGACAATTCTAAAATAGAGGCTTCTCTTCTCCCACATTACTAGGTTGATTCAAATTGGAAATTAAAACTAAATAATGCAATATTCTACTTTCTCTCTCTCTTCTCTATCTCTCTCTCTGTTAATTAACATCTTTGTAGGTATTACATTCTTATTTATTTTGAAATCATATATTTATTCTTATTCTCCTTATATGACTTGTGGCACACATTATTATACTTGAAATGTAACTTGATCTATTTACTTTTATACCTTTACTTTTCTGTATCAGTATTTAAAAATTAGTCAATGAGGTTGCCTGTAACTTTATGGTATATAGACTGAAGATCTTATCAATACATTGTGTTCATTCAGCAATGCAACTATGCACCATAGTGTTTGTTATCCAGAGTTCATAGACTAATTTCCCAGTCTGAAGAATTACCATTCTGTAACCTAAGGATACTTCTCCTGTAATGCAGTCTACTGAGTAGAAGATAGCATCTGGTCCTATATAAATGATACAGTGGAAACCATAGCAATGGAACAAAGTCAATATGATCTGTATGGTGTCTGTTGACATGAGTAATAAAATCTATTATCTCTCAAATATCAGGTACTTTACATCTTGTAAATAGGGTGAAGTATCAGATATTTGGAGACTCTTGATACGTTGAATCCAGTATTATATGATTGAATAATTACCTCTCCTAGTACTAAGCCACTTATTTTAAGTTCTTTTTTGTGTTATTTCTGAAAACTTGGTGAAAGCTTATAAAGAGTAGCATTCAATACTGTTTTGAGTCTGTGTTTTGTAGAAGTTAATTTTTTGACTTCTTGTAGTGGTTACAGTCTTCAGTGTAGTGTAAAAGATGAATGGGGTATTAGAAACATTCAATTTTCATAATTCTAATGAAATTTATCTAACAGTCTCCATTATTAGCAATGTACACTTTTATCTTGGCATATAGATATCAGTAAGCAAAATCATATTTTTTAATTAAGATGATGAAAAGGCATTGAAGTTTATCAAAACTTTTATGAATCATTATTGAATTATTTATGTCTTTTCCTTTAATATGTTATATATATACATATATATATATATATTCTAATGTTACATGACCTGTGCTTCAGAGGACAACACAAAATAGGTCATGTTGTGCTATCATTTTTATACATCAATGGATTTGTTTTGTTAATAATTTGTGTGTATTATTTCATAAATATTTATGAATATAATTTCCTTGCACATAATTATTTATTTAGCTACCTCTTGCAGAATAATTATAGCTTAGTAGACAAGAACCATCTCGTTTATTTTTATATCTTTAATACCAAGTAAAACACCTGACACATATATTGTACTAATTAATGTATCTGAACAGATGTACAATTGGGTAATCATATTTTAACATATAAATGGGCCTATGGGTAGGTTTTATGTATTATCAACTTTCAGGGAGATATTTCGCACCATTTATTCTTAGTGTTCTTGTGTCCTGTACTCTATGAAAAATACTCACAAACAGGATTCTTTTGATGTTATAGCAGCAGCATACATCTAAAGTTCTGCCTCCAAATGCCATTTCTACACTATCAGCCAGAATCACTCACTATTCCCTTATGGCTGTACTAAAATAAGTCTCTTCTGATTGTCTTTCCTCTATCTGTCAGATACCTCATTTATCTATCATACAGTAATCAGAATAATTTCTCTTTGCCTAAGTCCTTCTGTTGTGTTCAACTAGGTTTTGTGGAGACATTTGCAATGCTCACCTGGATTTCTATATCCTTATACATCTTGCCTACTTCTTCTACCTCTTCCAACACCTGTGTTTCTTTTTTCATTCTCCTAAGGCTCACTTACCTCCTTTCATTTTGAGCATCCTCAGGTAGTCTACTTCAGCATTCTATCACTCTTCACTTTGTTGAGAGACTACTATTCTAAATCTGTATTCTTCAGGTTCTCATATGCAAATTAGAATTCTTTGCTTTAATTCTTATATTTGATAATTATATATCTAATTATTTAGGGATGTTTCTGTTTATATCACAGTACGAATGTGTAATTCTTATCTAATTTTTTAAACAAGCATAGTAAGTTCATGTTTTAGTGCTTTGAATGTTTAGGATCTTGTCACATTTTTATAAGAAAAGAAAAATATTTATATAATGTACCACAAGAATGTTGATAAGATTTGTTTTAGTAATTCTTTCTTCAGAACAGCATACTAGATAAATAATGAGCATAGTCTTTAGAGGTTCATCTATTGCTACTGTTTTGTTAAAATAACATACTGTAAAAATGCATTAAAATATTTTTGTATATAATAATAGATTTTTTTTCCTGGTCTTAAGCTTCACCAAATAAACTTCTTCTGGTAGTGGGTAGTGAGTAGTGGTTAATTTAGTGACTCATTGTTAGAGGCCATGAGAAATACAGCAGATAATAAAGAGCTTTAAACAGAACAACGTACCAGATAAGGAACTCTTGGATAGGGTGCCCTACGTGGAAAGTCCGTGGAGTTACTGGCTGAGGAAACCAATTGCTCATGTCTATAATTTCCCTCATGAGTCACTTTCTATCTTCCCTAAGAACTTTATTTCTTCCCTCATAATAGCTTTTGTTTTTTTTTTCCACTTCTTGTGTGTTGATCTCATGAAAATATTCCATCTATTGGTCATATATATCTATGATGGTTAGGAAGATGACTTTTCATTTGGATATATAGTTTTGTTATATAGAATATATTCTGAGACATGCTTCATAATTGGATCTGTTTGTTCAGTGAACACTGTGGATGCTTAGTAGACTGCTTTGTTTCTTTTTACTCTTGGCTGATATCAAAAAAATTTTTTTTCTTTAGTCTAACACAAACTACACACAATTATCTTCCTTTTACCTCAGAAGAACTTCAAAGTAGACTAAAGACTTTTTGGAAATAGCTCATAAGTTTAAAACCTTACAGCTATGTTCAAGGTCAGAGTAAGAGATGTCCAATCAAGGTTACCAAGTAAAGAATGTCATCTAACAATGGATCTGTGTTTCAAAGTTGTCATTGGGCACTGTGCCCTGCCCCTGTCCTGTTGTGGTCTTGCTCCTATGGCCTGGGGACATTGTGTTACCATGGTAAATGGCTCATCTTATTGCTTGCTCAAGGAATGTGCTTTTGACTAATGAGAAGGTAGTTCTTGTAATTTCTTCATTTCTTCAAGGCTTCTGAAAGAAAAAAGGTTTTGGAATAGAAGAAGCTAGAAAAAACTAGGAAAATTAGGATAGAAACAGAACATTAAAATTGGCATAAAAAGTACAGATTGAGAGACTCATTCTCTGTCCTCAGATCCCAAGCCCTTCACTTGTCATACCATTCTCTCTGAATGCTACGAGGGAGTTGAGGCTGATACTCCATAGCCCTTGGTAACATATAACTGATCAATGCAAGTAGTATAAATTAAATAACAGAGTATTTAGTTGTGGATGGGTCATTTATATCAACCTCCTACTACCACACAAGTTTTCAGAAACTTCAACAAAGAAGCAAAATTAATGTAAAAACTGGTTGGTTGAGAGGAGATTTGTGAAATGCTGATTTATAGAAATTATCTATTTATTGCATGCATTAACTCACAAAAGCTATAATTATGTGGATATGACCTAGCCAGTCAGAATTCATGGAAAGATGGGTCATGAGGTCCCTGAGACTTCATCTCTGTTGAAGGAGTTATTGGTGTGGAGTACTGGTGATGGCTGTCACTCTGTGTTAACTAAGTGGCCGCTGGTAGGTTGTTGATGATTTGATGGATAGCTACATACCCATGCAAATGTTGGGAGAACAAATTGAATAATAAGGGACGTTAAGTTTAGAGTGGGGTGGGTTGGAGTGCTGCAAGGGTAGTGGTCAATGAATATGATCAATATACATCGTGTAATCCTATGGAATTTTCAAAAGTAAAATAATTATTTACAATATAATATTTTATAATATTGAAGTTTTATAATAATTATCTGTAAGTAACACTCAAAAGTCAAAGGAAGAAATGAGCAGGTGAAAGTTCTAATAACAGACATCTTAAAGATTGTATCACAGCACAGGTGTTAATAAAGAAATGTATTCAAACAATAGAAACATACCAGCTGCCTCTCCTACACTAGGCTTTATTGTCATCCAGGTATCCTTATTAATAACAGGCAGAATACAAACAGAGTTATGTGGGGAACAAATGCTATGGATTTGAAGAGGAAACCTCAGTTTGAAAATGAATCATGTGAGTTTAAGGAAAGCATAACTTGTCATTCAATTTAGTCCTTGTGCCATAAAAGATAATGCTATATGGTTAAACTCAAAATTTATGCTCTTTTACTAATAATCTCAAGTTCCTATTTCATATTCTTATAGAATACATTGAAAAGAGTTAGGAAACACAAGAGAGATAATGCTGCATGGCCATGGAGGTGACATAGTTTTCTATGTCAGAAAAGAAAGTGGAAGATCAGGTATCAACTTGGACAGAAAAATGCCCTAAAGAAAAATCATTCTTTCACCTCCTGAGTTCCTGCTGATTCGGTTCTCAAATGTAGATGACTGTATGATCACTGCTTTACAGTAATTCTCGCTGTGTGGGTCAGCTTCCCATTATTGTAATAAAGTACCTGATTTAATCAAGTTAATAAAAAAGGAAGTTTATTTTGGCTTATGGTATTCACAGTTGCCTAAAGGGATCTTGGATTTTTAGACCTTTAATATGTCATTGCAGATTGGTGGAGGGATTTCTTTTTTTAACTTACAACTTTCTTAAGAGATAAGAAAAAGACAGGAAGTGGCCAGGATCCTAATGTCTTCAAGGATATCTCCACGGCCTCAAGGACCAGAAAAGTTTATATTTGCTTTCGTTCTGTATGCATTCCCACACAGGAAGGCATGATGTTGACATATTAGAGTACTGCCCAATCAAATTGAACACACACAGGCACTAACAAATGACCAATCTCGCAATTTTTTGAATACTTTACAGTTTGGTGTTGGGATGTTGTCATAGCAGTCCTGGGCCACATGCAGCCTAAAGTTGTACACACCTTTATATTTCTGCCAGCTTCAAAATGGTGCCATTATTGAGAGTGACAAAACTTTAACCCAAGAGCCTTTATAGCCATGCAAGTTAGAGTAAACACAACAAGGTACCTATTACCAAAAGGTTTTATAAAATACAGTTTTAAAATAATACATATCCATTTTTTCTTGCCCAGACCACCAAAGTCTTCCTTCTGTGTTAAATATATTCATCTATATGACCCTTTTAATTCAGGCCCCCAGGTGTCCACTTCATGAGCATGATGTGATACAATATAAAATTTTGCGAAATGAAATTCTCCTCTTTCTCTTCTTAATCTGAAGATACTAAAGGCAGTTTATAACCCCTGACCCAGAGCCCACTTTGGCTCGGCCAGTTTTAAAGAGTGAAGGCAGAAAATGGCAGAGCTTCTCTGGCAAGTTTAAAGATGAGCAGACCAGTATGAAGGACTCCAAAAGGCAATAGTGAGCAAGCCAGTTCCACAGAACAACAGGATTAGTGGTACTTGGAGGCCACAATCTTCCATAAACTCAAAGTTACTGCATCATTAGAACACCAAAGGGCAAGTGTGAAACAAAGTGCAAAGGGTCTCAAAATAATTAATTTTCTTCAGTGCTGAGGATTCAATCCAGGGACTCTGACATGTTATGGAAGGTGTTTTCCTGCTGAACCACAGTCCTGCTGCTACTAGCAATCTAGAGACTGAACGAAAGCGACAAAACATCAGTACTACATATATATGCATATTTATACATATAAACACACACATATATACATATATCTGACACATTGTAGCAAACAATATTGTAAGATAACTTAATAACAATTAATTAAGGTTTTATAGAGTACAATTTACCTATAAAATTTTACTTTTACTTAAAATTTTAATTTGTTTATATGTATGTTTTAATCTAATATGATAAGGTCTATAATATAATCAGAGCTATACAGCTGCTAATAAGATAAACATATTTTATTATAAATATCCCGGTAGACAATGCTGAAAACTTTCTGGACATAGATGGGAGAGCTTGTCACTGTTGCTAGAAAAGTGATTTAAGCAGATAAAATTGAGGCAGTGCAAGCATGATAGATTGGATTCTTAGGTGAAAGTAGTATTTTCAAGGGTAAGTGACATTCTAGTAATAGGGAGCCTAAAAAGATGTGAGCATACTGACATCTGGGACAAGCGACAGCATGTCTGTAACCTAGCTAGACTTGTTCACCTAGAGTGTATGTCGCTAAGTAGGTAAGTGAAGCCTTGATCTAAAGTAAGATGTTTGAGGCTTTACTGCAGAAGAGAAAGATAAATAAGAGTTGTGTACCCATGGTGAAAGAGTGACTTTAAGTTGCACTATAAAGTATAAAATACTCTGTCACTACAAATAGACCAGATGATGTGGGCAAATATTAAACTTCTAGGGTGCCATACTAAACATAATAGCTTATAAGAGTTAAATACTTCTTTGTCACAGTTCTGGTGAGTGGGAAATCTAAGAGCAAGGATAATTTGGAGTTTTATGAGAACCCGCTTTCTGACCTATATGTGCTCTAAGCAAGTCTTTCTGCATCCTCTGATGACAAAGGGGAAACTCTGGCCTCTTTAGCCACGTAAGTCATTCATGCCTTCATGCCTGAAAGTTCACTTCAAAGACTTTCACAGAGAAGATTGTTTCATTTTATTTGTCTGGGAGAGATACAACATGAGTAGTGAAATTATTAATCATTTTGGTTAGAATTATCTGAACTGTTAGTAAAAACAGAGAAAAAATAGAAAAAAACATTGTAAATATTAATGGAATAATATAATGTTGTGAAATACATCTATTTCAAAATTTGTCATTTATTTACCTTGGAAATTCTTCCAATTTTTTTGAAGGAGATAATGCATTACACAAGTCAATACTTACCCTATTGTGCAGTCCACAAGAGAATTGCTTCTTTCTCTAATTTAATACCTATTGACCAACTTTTTCTACCCTCTATTTCCTAAACTCTGTTATCCGCCTTTTGCTCTCAAAACTGATAATTTCTTTTATGTTTCATGTAGGAAGACCACATATTTGTGCAGCTTCTTTCATTCAATATCATAATCTCCGTTTCCATGTATGTACTCTCAAATGATAATACCTCTTAGAATTTATGGGATTTTGAAATATTAGTTTAAGATGTGTTACATTTGTTTATGCTGTGGACCATTTGATTAATGATGCAAAGACGTGTTGCATTCTTTTATGTTGTATTTGTTTACTCTGTGAAGCTGAGTTACTTTGCCTGTGTAAAACACCTGATTGATCTAATAAAGAGTTTAACAGTCAGTACCAAAGCAGGAGAGAGGGATCAGCAGGACTGTCAGTTAAAGAGAATAAATAGAAATAGAAAAAGAGAAGAAGGAGGAGCAAGAAAAAGAGAAGAGTATGCCAGGGGCCAGCCACCCACCCACACAACGTGACACAAAATAAGAAGGAAAAAAATATACAGAAATAGAGAAAGATAAAAGTCAAAAGACAAAAGGAAGATGAGATAATTTAAGAAAAGCTTTCCAGAAATAAGCCAAGCTAAGGCTTGGCATTCTTAAGAAAGAATAAGTCTATAGCAAATTTATTGGGAGTTGGTGGTGGGCCCTCAAAGAGTAAAGACAAAAAGAACTATTATATTATGGCATGATAAAATAGGCCTGTATAATAAGAACGTTAAATCTTTGAAGCAAGAAATTGAAGAAGACACCAGAAAATGGAAAGATCTCCCATGCTCTTGAGTAGGTAGAATTAACATAGTAAAAGTGGCAATCTTACCAAAAGCAATCTATAGATTTAATGCGATGTCCAGCAAAATTCTTCACAGTCCTGGAAAGAACAGCACTCAACTTCTTATAAAAAAGCAAAAAAAAAAAGAAAGAAAGAAAGAAAGAAAGAAAGAAAGAAAGAAAGAAAGAAAGAAACCCAGGATAGCCAAAACAATCCTGTACAATAAAAGAACTTCGGGAGATATCACAATCCCTGACGTCAAAGTCTACTACAGAGCTACAGAACTGAAAACAGCCTGATACTGGCATAAAAACGGGCAGGAAACCAATGGAACTGAATCAAAGACTCACATATTAATCCACACACCTAGAGACACCTGATTTTGGTGAAGAAGCAAAAAAAAAATCAAATGGAAAAAGAAAGCATATCCAACAAATGGTGTTGGTATAACTGGATATCACCATGTAGAAGAATGAAAATAGATTGATATCTGTCACCAAGCACAAAACTCAAGTTTAAATGAACCAAAGACCTCTACATAAAGCCAATCACAAGGAACCTCATAGAAGAGAAAGTGGGAAGTACACTTGAACACATTGACACAGGAGACCACTTCCTAAATATAACCGAAGTATCACTGACAGTGAGAGAAACAATTAATAAATGGGACAACTTGAAACTGAAAAGCTTCTGAACAATAAAGGACGTGGTCAACAAGACAAAACGGCAGTCTACAGAATTGGAAAAGATCTTCACCAATCCTACATCAGACAGAGGGCTGATCTTCAAAATATACAAAGAACTCAAGAAATTGGTCGTCAAAAGAATAAATAATTGGATCACATAATCCAATAAAAAATGAGGTACAGACCTAAACAGAAAACTCTCAACCGAGGAATCTAAAGTGGTTGAAAGACATGTAAAGAAATGCTCATAATCCTTAGCTACCAGAGAAATGCAAATCGAAACAACTCTGACATTCCATCTTACACCTGTAAAAATGGCCAAGATCAAAAACACCGATGAAAACTTATGCTAGAGAGGATGTGAGGTAAAGGGAACACTCCTGCATTGATTGTGGGAGTGCAAATTGGTCCAGCCCCTTTGGATATCAGTATGGCAACTTCTCAGAAAATTGGGAAACAATTCTTCCTCAAGACCCAGTAATATCACTTTTGAGTATATACCCAAAGGATGGTCAATCATACCACAAAGATATGTGCTCAACAATGTTCATAGCAGCAATGTTTGTCATAGCCAGAAACTGGAAACAACCTAAATGCCCCTTGACCAAAGAATGGATAAGGAAATGTGGTACATTTACACAATGAAGTACTATACAGCTGAAAAAAATAATGACATTTTGAAATTTGTGGGCAAATGAATGGGTCTAGAAAACATCATGTTGAGTGAGGTAACCCAGACCCAGAAAGACAAATACCATATGTTCTCACCCATAAGTGGTTGTTACACATAAAGCAAAGAAAACCATCATACAATTCACAACCCCAGAGAACCTAGACAACAATGAGGACCCGAAGAGAGACATCCATGGATATAATCTACATGGGAAGTAGAAAAAGACAAGAACTCCTAAGTAAATTGGATGTATGGGGACCATAGGAGAGGTTTGAATGGGAGACGAGAGAAAGGGAAGGGAGCATAGAAAAATGTATATCTCAATAAAATCAATAAAAAGAAATGATTTGTCTTAATATTATTCCATTAGCAATTGAAAGAATTCATAGAGAATTTGAGTAGAACACTCAAGACCAATGAAAGTATGCTGGAAGCAAACAATGAATATGAAATTAGTTTAAAAACAGCACTGCAACTACAAATAATGAAATACTTCCTATCCTTAATATAGTCTCCTCTTGATTTATTATTGCAATATTTCTCTTAATTGAAAACTCACAGTTCTTACACAGGAAATGACTATATTTACTCTCAGTAAGTTACCAGGCTCTACCAGAGACCCTCATGTTTTCTGAAAGCCATTATTTTTTTTTTCTTTTGACACAATCTTGTATTTCAAGGTAGCCTAAAAGTCACAATGTAACTCAGTGTGTCTTGATTTCCTGACCCTCTCTCCTCCCTACTGCTGGGATGTTAGGAATGAGGCATTGGAGGTTTAACTGTTAGTTCATTTACACCAGAGAGCACCCCAGTATCTGGAATGCAGTTCTAGCCTCTGAAAAGTAATCTTAGGCTTGAATAAATATATTTAATCTCTCAAAAGTCTAATGAAATCACCACGTTTATATAATAAAAAAATTGAATTTGACTTTCTCTCATGATATACACATGTTTAAAATAGCAAAGTTTGAAATGATGTATGGTAAGGTTTCTCATAAACCATCAAGGACCTGAAGAAACACTGTATATTTCCAACTGTCTGAAGGATCTTCATATTTATGAATTATTACAAATATAGATTTTTATAATAACTTTATGTTTATTTTACATATACTATTTTGTTTGTGTCAAAATAACTATAGTTTTTAGATCCAGTTCTGAATAAAATTAATTATTTATATATAAATGAGTTAGCCAAAACCACTGACTGGGACTCAATTACTGTGTCTGTCTGTCAATCCATATGTTTTCCAAATACTGACAATACTTAAGGTTTGAAATCACATGCCTGGTTCCATGGTAATGCAAAATAAGCTCTTAGATATTTATCATCCAACATACTATTTAAATAGCAACAAATTCCTTTCAGGTGTACATAATGTATAAATAATAAATCAACTCATTAATAAATGATGCTATACAAAAGGAATTTAATTTTTTGAAGACAAGTTCCATGCAAAAACATTTCATGAGGTCAAAAGGACACACGATATCAGTGATAGATAGACATTTTAATGAGACAAATATTATGCTTTCCTTTTAAGTCCCTTGTATCTACCATCTCATCACCTCAAAGAGACATTTCTGAGGAAATAAGAGGCAATAAAACATGCAGGGCATTTTAGCAAGTCAGTTGTTACAATCCTGTTCTCAGCAGTTTGAGACAGTCCTGAAATAAGACAAGAAGACATAAGGGAGTCAGAATTAATTTGAATGTAACCCAATTTCAAAGCACTACCTCCCCCACCCCACCACCAAAGGAGCCAAAGTGAGATTAAATGGCCTTCTTTTCTTTTCAATACCAAAATGAACTTGGGATACTTAATCTTCATTGTGCTTTTCTTTTGATCTGATTTCAAATATAAAAAATTGAAAATGACCCCAATAGACAGCTAACTTCTGAGAAGATATCTTCAGTTATTCTTTTATCCTCAAAAAGAACGAGTGCCTGAGAACAGTCAAGAGTGTCCAACCACCTCCTCTCTCTACAGGAAGTGAAAATTACATTTGGAAAGCATCATTCCGAGAAACCCAAATGAGGCCAAATCAGAATGGGAGTGTGTGTTTTATAAACAGCCCAATCGTCTGGAGACATGAGATGTCACCATCATGTTTGATAACATTTGGTCCCAATGAATGACTCTAATAAAAGATCCTCTAGATTAAACTACTAGCATCCAAAACCTCCAAAGAGTCCCCCAAAGAATCTGTATTCAACCATGGGTCACTTTATGTTGAAAATGAATTTCTGAGGAGGAACAGATGCAAAAGTTGACAGAATCAGACTATAAAAACAGCAAAGGCCTTAGACACCTGGCAGTGTTCTGGTTCTCTGATTTAATTCTATTGTCAGATTAATCCTAGCTGCAAAGTTGAGTACTTCAAAGCATAAACCTTAGACTCTTGTTCCATTCCTAGGTAAAGTCAACCCATGACATTAGGTCTCAGAAGCAGCAGTATACAGAGAATTATATACAATTACATGGATCTTTGGCTAATAGCACCATGAGTACTAGCTAGCCACTTGGCGTAAACATTGTGCCAGTGACAGCCTTCAGAAGACTATACCAGTGACTGGCATTGTGCTTCATTTTCATAAAAGAACCTAAGTCAAGCTTGCCTAGTTGAATCACACACAAATTCCACAAGAATAGTAATATAGCCTTAGGTATTCAATTCAAGTTACATTTTGTCTTCAGATATAAATACCCACTTAGTTATATGTATATCATATTTAATAACTTATTTATGGGGTTAAAAAGATGGCTCAGTGGCTGAAAGCACTGGCTAGTCCTCAGAGGACATGGATTCATCTCTCAAACCCACAGGACAGCTAACAACTGTTTGAACTCTCATTTCATGTGACTAAATGGCCCTTTGGCATCTGAGGGTAACACAAATAAATATGCATGGAAGACATAGATACACATAAAAAGTTTAAAAATTTCAATTTTGCTATATTTAGCAAAATACAGATATAAGTATAGATGTAGGTCTAAATACAAATTGAAAATTTGTATAAGCATCAATATATAACCTCTTACTCTATTAACTTCAGTTGTCAAGTTGGCACACATAGGAAGAGAACATCTCAGTAGGAAATTTTTTTCCATCAGATTGCCTTTGGGCATATCTATTGGACATTTTCTTGATTGCTAATTTGATGTAGGGAGGCTCAGTACACTGTGGGTGGTGCCATTCCTGGGCAGGTGGTCCTAGGTTGTTAAACAAATGCAGCTGAGCAAGTATGAGAAATAAGTCAGTAAGCAGCACTCCTCAGTGGTTTCTGTTTCAGTTACCACCTCTAGGTTCCAGTCTTATTGTTTCTAAACAGTGGACAGTGATATAGAAATCTAAGGCAAACAAGCCTTCCTTCAGAAGCTGCTTTTGGTTATTATGCTGGTCACAACAACAAAGAGAAAACTCAGACATTTATAACTACAGATTTTGTACTTTAGCAACATGGACACCATACTCAAGTGCATACAGTTGTGATGTTCCAGGCCTGATGGAGGAAGGACAGGGTAGTAGTGGGTTATGAATTATTCTTCTTTATACCAGAAGTGGAAAGTTGAGCAAGAGGCTCAGAAACGTACAACACTTTGCTCATCACATCATATGTTTTTGCTTTATGTAAGAGTTGTTGCAGTGACTTCACAACCCAATTGCTAACCTCACTTCACTTGATCACAGGTAGTTTCATTCATGAAGCAGCTTCCTTGTGTGGGTGACGAACCCTTTCAAGTTTTATATATTTTTGTTTTCCTTGAAAAATCCAGCGATGAAAACAGAGTGCATTGATTTAGTTATTTGGCAAGGTTCTTAGACACAGTTGGCTATTTTGACAAAAATAGAAGCTTTGTTAAACTCATAAGTTGTTGAAATATCTGTCCTGCTGAGTGATTATCATTTTCTACATTTTTCTCTAGGGCTATATGAAATATACAAATACAATCAGTGTTAACACTTGATATTTAAAAAATGATTCTCTTTAAAATAGTTTTGAAATTTGCAAATATGCATGAACCTTCTCTGACAATGACTTGAAATTGAAAATCAGTCCACCTTTTTATGAGTTTGATTCAAGAATAAGAAGTAGAAATATTTTATAATATTGATTAATTCCATAAAATATGTCCTTTGAGTAAGGTAATGGATTGCAAAATCTAAAAATGTAAAGTCCACATTTATCACCCACTGAGTTAAACACCGTTATTTATGTCCACTCTGTCTGAGAAACATACCCAAGATTTTTATTACTTATCATGAAATAATTATACTTTCTCTCCTCGTTAGCATTTGGCTTGATCATATGACTTGAGCCACCCCATTGAATGTGAACAAATACAATTATTTACTAAGTTTATATAGAAACTTCACAGTGCCATTATATTTCACAAGGCAACTAGATCCTTTCTCTTTGAAATGAGAATTGAACGATATTAATAAAGATAGTACCTTCACAGCCCAAGATTTTTATCTTTTATATAAACAGTTATTTTATACTTGTAAGCATTTAATATGAAAGAAGTGGCATTTATGGTATGCATTGAGGTTTTAGATGTGAATACATACAACCTAAGAACTACACACCATGTACTTGATTTTAATTTAATTTTTTAAGTTAGCTTACACAGGAATAAGTTTCCATATGATTTTTTTCATGCATATTTTGTTTGATTGATTCTTGCCCCTCTCCCACTTTCTTCTCCTACCCAGTCTCCCCATTGGACTCCTCAATGTGTGGTCCTCCCTCTGCCCACTCATCATCTTCTCCAATCCCTGCTCCATTAAATTTTTTACTTCCCCAGTTCCGTGGGCCTCTTTGTTGTTTTCTGGCTATAATTGCTATTACCCATATTTTCTCCCTCCCTAATACACATATTTAACAGCAGATAGGATTCATGTACAGTTTTGTCTTTCTGAGTCTAGTATACCTCATTTAAAATGGTGTTTTCTTGTACCATCTGTTTTCTTGCAAATTTCATTATTATTATTTTTTCATTATTTCAATATTCTTCACAACTGAATCCAAACTCAAACACATTTTCATTATCTATTAATCTGTTTATGTATTTCTGGCTAATTCTATTTTCTTCCTATCATGAAAAGAACAGTGATAAACAACTTATTCATTTATATATCAAAGACGAATATCTTTGGCCTTATAGTGTCTTCGTTAGTAACAAACCCACCTTTAGGAAATCATAGATCATCTAAAGTATACAGCTCTACCTTTGTAAGAAATTCAATAAGAAAGAGAATAGTTTCATTAAGCAAGAAATTTTTTATGATTTTGAAAGATCTGAGTTTAAAGAAATAAACTTGAATTTTGAGCCAAGCAGTAACTTGTAATGGACCCTTTTCAATACCAGGAACCACATTCTAGCTTTTCAAATACAACATCTCAGTGCTAGAAGAATATACTTCACAAAATAGTTTATTACGGACAAAGATAGTAATGAAAATTGAATGTGTGTTAGTTTCATGATGATCTTACAAAAGATTATTAACCTTTAGATCGCTATTTGTAAGTACTCAATATATTCTTAATTTACTTCTGTCGTGATTATGCTGGCCTTTTGTCTATCAGTACCCTGTCCCTTTAAGAGACAAGCTCCACCCAGTCCCACTCTCTTTCTGCTTACTGAGGCAAGCTTATCTTGACCTGTAGCCTCTTTCTCCCCACCATTCTTAGGAAGAGGCAGCTTTCTATCTCTCTCCCCTTCTCTTCCGTCATCCACCCGCTATATCTCTCTCTTTCTCTCTCTCTCTCTTGTCCCCTTTTATGCCCTCTCAACACTCTCTAAATAAACTCTCCATTCCCAAGCTCTCTCTGCATGGCCTATTCTGGTTCCTGCCCTTAGTACCCCACACCCAGTGGTACCTGCCAGAGTCACTCATGCTGTAATTTTATAGCTTCACCATTTGGGTTCCTTAGATATTTTTAAATGATGCTTTGAACAAATTGGAAATATTTTCTTTGTTAAATAATATTGGTTTCATGAACCAGAATATTGTATGCATATTAACTCGATGAAATGCTGATAACATGAGCATTAGTAATACAACACGTATTGGATTTCCCTAATTGACAGAAGCTGTGAAAATCTCTTGGTTTACATTTCACCCTGTTTTTGGAGTTAAAAACATCAACACAACACAACTGAATGTTTGCATACAGTGACATTTTTGACTACTTCCAGTTAAAGCTGATGTCATAGTCAATGTGGTTTAAATTTAATTTTAACTACCTCTTTCCTTTTGTAATAAGAGAATTTGAGAGTAATATCCTAGGTGAATTCTATGGTGGGCAAGAAGAAATAAAAAAATGGGAAATTTGGTTTTTTGTACATTTATATTGGATTGAATAAAATAAAATATATCATTATTCTTCAAATATTATCAAGAAATTGATAAAAGAAGTATGTTAAAACAGGAAAGGAATTTTTTTTTACATATGTGTTACATAGGTATTTCCTCCAAACTGAAATTTTCTCCTTGAGAGAAGGTAACTCTAGCAAATAAGAAGGCTTGTGAAAGTAAGAAGATTCACAACTTATTTCCCCAAGTTTATGCAACTGTAAACAGCTACTGGGGAGAAGGAACTCTTCCATAGGCCCTTACTGAAGCTGGTGCATGGAGCTCCAGGGAACTGCTTTTGTGAGAAGTCACCGGGGCTGGGGAGGGCTCTTCAGTGATGCAGCTGCCTGTGGGTCACCCTTAATCCTGCAAGTAACTTTTCACCCTTGTTGCTGTTAGTAAGGTTCCAAACCCACAGGTTATCTAAGCTACACTTGGGGGAAGTTGTTTTCTTGTCTATCCAGGGGTGAATAGACATTTATTCACATCTTTCCAGGACAAGTCACACAATACATTTTTTATGTTAATTGCTGAAATAAATTTGTGCCTATTAAGTAATTTAAAGTAATTGGCATACTAGTCTTTCTAAGGGTAAGAATGATGGATTTAAATCAATTATTTTACACAACATAAGCTTTATTACAACAAGAAGAATGTGAATGAGAAAACAAAGGTCTTTCAAAGAGTGCATATCTTGATTCTTGTTTATAGAATTGAAATATCATTATATACTATATTAAAAACTGAAGACTGAATTGTATATTTACTCCACCCAGCTGAAATCTTCCTACTTTTAATAGAATTATGAGAAAAGTGACAAATGTTTATATTATTTCCTGGAAAATGATGATATAAAATATACACTACATTTTCTTTTCTAAAATTAATTTAAAAAAATCATTGAATAAGTCTTGTCATCAAGATTATCTGTTGGAAATTATTGACCAAATATCAACAGACTGTCTTAAAAAGTTGAAAAGCAGTTGGTGATAAATTTACACCTATTATAACTAACCACCAAGAACTTTTAAACTGAATGAAATTTATGCCCTAGCAATGCTAAAGCATGGACAGCCCATATATGGAGGTTCTGTTGAACATGTCTATATTGGGTTTTATGGTTTAAGTTGATGATGACAACTGACCAGGTCTTTTTCTCAAAAGGGCACCAGGTCTCATTACAAATGGTTGAAAGTCACCATGAAGTTGCTGGGATAAGAACTCAGGACTATTGGAAGAGGAGGCAGTGCTCTAAACCAGTGATCTAGGGCTGAAGAGACTTTAAGAAAAAATAAGAAGAATGTGAAATTGCCCGTATGCCCAACAGAGCAATTTAATTAATTTGAAACTAGTATTTGCAATACCACATATGATCTTCAGGAATTTTTTATTTTGATCTGTAATTGGCATCCCAAAAGCCATATACGTATTTGACTATGTGAGAGCATAATTGTACATTTGATCAGTATTTTGAGACATGTCTTCATTCAACTATTCACATCTATACACCTGCATCAAATCTGGAAGTCAAATGTTACGGCTTTTCATTGCATTTTCCTCCCTGCCTGATCATTTTCAAATTCTTGGTAAAGAATTACAAAACATTGGTTAAGGTTTCAATTTATGATTGTCTAAGTGCATTTTACAATGTTAACCTGTGTAAGTATTTTCAATAACTAGTCATTAAATAAACATACAAGTAATCACAGGCTGTATTTATACATAACAAGTATTAAAAATAAGTCTTTTTATTAAACTGACTTATATCACTATTGCCATATTAGCACAAAATCACAGTCAGTAATGAGTTCAAGGGTGTATAGATATGCATTTAAAACTGCAATGTTTTTTTTTAAATAGCTTTCACACGCACATGCACAGGTTACGCATAGAGCCATCCTAATCGACTTAAAATTTCACGGGTTATTTAAATGATAATCTTTGAGGAAAATGTACTTTAATTTTACCAAAGACATTGTGTTACTTTAGACTGTGTGTGTGTATATCCTCAAACACCCTCTAGTCATCATATACCGTAGAAGAGAAACTACATTGAGACTCAGATGCTTACTATTATGGGTATGATGTCTACTTTTTATCCATTTTACAAAGTCTGTTTCCTTAGTGTGTTCATTGTGAGTTTTCTTGGCACAAAAAAGAAGCACCTGGTGATTTACTTTTTTTATCGGGAAGCACCTGCTGCTGTATCAAAAGTGGGCAGAAAAAAAGATACTGTCTACATACATATACTTGTGTGTAAATATGTGTGTTGTGACTAATGCATCCTTAGCAGATACTAAAGAAATTTACTTTGCTTATTCATAAATTTGTTATTTCATACTGTAAATAGATATTTTTGAACATCAAAGCCAAATGGTGCTGTTTACTAAGAATTTCAATGAAATCTTTGTGGCAAAAGGGGTTTCACAAAAATCCTGTGACTTCAATAAAGGCTTTTAATCAATTTGAGCAAGTGGTGATGGCACATATGGAAATATCGTTCTTTTCTATTAAACTGTTTGCACACTAGTTTCAACATAACTGTATCTAAGGAAACGCATGAAAAATAGTAAAACAAGTCAATATTCAGCCTAGTGAATGGAAGGGGAAATGCAATGTAGCAAAATGGTTTAAAACTCACCACAGGAGCAAGAAATGCTGAAGTAATTTTTCCTTTTATTGGTTATCTTGCCGAAGTGTTTCTGAGGTATGTTTTCCTACGTAGTCTTGGTTGACTTCAAACTCTTGATTCTCCTGTTCAGACTATTGGGTCATGGAATTAAAATCAAACGCCGGCTCAGCATGGTAGTGGTCAATATTTGACTTTGAAATTTCATGGAAGCATCCATGTACAAGGACTAAGTTAGAGGCAGACACACATACACACACACACACACAGAGAGAGAGAGAGAGAGAGAGAGAGAGAGAGAGAGAGAGAGAGAGAGAGAGAGAAGAGAAATAGATGTAAAAAAGTAAGGAACTGGGAACTGGGAATAGGAATGAGTGGTATGTTGTTTACATGTGTACAGTTGTGATCATGCTGTGACATAGACATACTTTGTTCTCCTCAAGAGCATGCACTTGAGAGGGATCTCCAGTTATCTAACCTGGAGTTACAATTTTAGTTCCTTCCCTCTTGGCTGAATAGTCTCACTAAGTGGCTTGCTGCTGTTCTGACTCTAAATCCCAAACAGAAAGCATTAAAAGAAGAGGTTTAGTCCCATCTAGAACTCAGTATTCTGAAACTTGTTGAAACAACCTGTTTAAAAAGAAAATAAATCAGAGAAAAATGAGAATGCAAGCGCATGAATCTTGGTTGATATAACTCGTGTGTATTTCTGTATTGCTAGGATTACTAAAAGAATGAAGTGGGATAAATATATGTTTTTCTTTGGGTTCACTTTCTTATTTAGGTTCTCTAGGATCACGAATTATAGGCTCAATGTCATTTGTTTATGACTAGAATCCACTTATGAATGAGTACATACCATACTCATCTTTTTGGGTCTGGGATATCTCACTCAGTAAAGTGTTTTCTATTTCCATCCATTTACTTGCAAAATTCAAGATGTCATTGTTTTTTACCGCTGAGTAGAACTCTAAAGTGTATACGTGCCATACCTTCTTTATCCATTCTTCTATTGAGGGGCACATAGGTTGTTTCCAGGTTCTGGCTATTACAAATAGTGCAGCTATGAACATAGTTGAACAAAGGCTTTTGTAGTATAATTGGGCATCTCTTGGGTATATTCTCACGAGTGGAAATGCGGGATCCTGAGGTAGATTGACTCCCAGTTTCCTGAGAAACCACCACACTGATTTCCAAAGAAAAACATATATGTATTCTCCTGGATATGGGAAGTAGACAAGATTGCCAGGAAAAAGTTGGGAGCACAGGGGTGGGGGTGGGGTGAGGGGAAGGGGAGATGGGGAGAGAGAAGGGAGAAGGGGAGGATTGGGGAGAGCTTGGGGGAATGGGATGGTTGAGATGTAGGAGCAGGGAAGAAGATATCTACATTTAGGGAGCCATTTTAGGGTTGACAAGAGACTTGGCTCTAGAGGGGATCCCAGGTGTCCAATGGGATGTCCCCAGCTAGGTCCTTGGGCAGCAGAGGAGAGGGTGCCTGAACTGGCCTTCTGCCAAAGCCACACTGATGAGTATCTTGCATATCATGGTAGTGTCCTGATGGGTTCAAACTATTTCTAGATTATTGCAGCTTAGATAAGTGAGCTAATACTTAGATAACTAAGATGGTACAGCACTTAGATGTGTTCAGTTTTTCTATTATTATTCTTGGCTTTCTAAGCAGTTTTGTCTTTTTAGGAAATTTTAGGAAATAAATTCAAGAGCTATCATTAAGTGAAGTGGTGGGGCTGCACACCTATAATCTCAGCATTCAGGAGGCAAAGGTAGCTGTATCTCTGAGTTTGAGATCAACTTGGTCTACAGTGAGAGGGATTACACAGTCAGGGCTACATAGAGAAATCCTATCTTGAAACAAAACAACAACAAAAACATCCTTAAATTTTGTATTTTAAATTATTCTGATACCAGATATCACCTTCTACTTTATTGACAATGTTTTGCCTCATAACAAACGCACGGAAACCTACTACCTGAGCTGCACATTTGCTTTCAGCTAATGGCCCTTGTAAATAAAACATTTGCATAATGAGGAATATTTATAAAAGCCAATTACCTCTAATAAGTCTAACCTTTTGCCATCGAATAAGCTAATAACCTTCGAAATGTGGACTAGATCGCACAGTGCCTAAATGAAACAGGAATACAGTGGAAAGTTCTCTTGCAGAGAGAAATGAAGAATATTTTCTGTTTCAGATGCCCCCCCTTAGAGGTGCTAATTAGATATGCAATCAGAATAAAAAATTCTGTTCCATTTTCAAATAAATAAAATTTAAACTGAACCATATGTAAATACTTAAAATTTGATGCAAGAGTCTTAGGATTACAAAATAATACTAAATAAAGTAGAATTTAACATTGAAGACTAAGGTTCAGATATTTGAAAGTATTAATTTTTCACGGTCACTCACATATAGTTTATATCTAGACAATGACTGTATTTGGGAAGTCCGATGATTTATAGATACAAAACATAAAAAATACATGTAATATTAAATTAAAATTTGACTTGTATTTTAAACAAGCATAGTGAGTTATCTCCATACATTCAGTTCACTTTTTCTCATTACGCTATAAAACCAATCTATTTCATCTAATGCTGGAAGGACTACAGTCCACTCTTTGAAGACATTTTTATTTATGTATATTACTTTCCAAATTGTTTAGAGTCTCACATCATCTAGCATGGAAGCCCAGTCATTATAAGATACTAAAATACAGCTGCAAAATTGACTGTGTAACCCAGACAGATGCCAATGTGAAGTGACCAGGAGGCTGGACTTCACTTTGGTGCTGTTCTCAATCAGACCTGAATTATTGCAAATCAGAATTCAATTCTCCCAAACACAAATAGCATATGGAGCAATTTCTGCCCTGCTAACATTGTCCCCATTTTGGTCTTGTTTGTCAGGTCTAATCTTACTTCATATTGCCAGAGAAATATTTGTGAGAAATCTACTCAAATTTTTAAACCTGTCCCTAACCTTTGTTGGCTTTGATCTCATAGGACCTAGACTTTCATAATTAATCACCCCAATCTGCCCAGACAGCTGAATTTATCTCACTCATAAATCTTCACTGAAGTTTCTTTTATTTTGTTTATGTACTACTACAACCACATATATTAGATTTTTTTTCAACACTTCCTTTAGGGAACCACCAACTAATGTGGCCAAAGGTTTTCAAAAATTTTGCTTCTTAAGCCTGACAGTATATACACCCCCCTGGGGAGATGTCTGCCTGACTCATAGTTTTACCTCTCCTGATACATGAAGTTTACTCATGATGTACAAGTCTATAAGGCTGTGTACAGCAAACATGAAAGGACAATGTTTATGGCAGTGACACTGAGATTAGGCCTTATGTGCTGATTCCTAAGTCTGTGATAATTGATGCTCATAGAATTCATGTGCACATGTGCATTTCAGGGTAATTGTCCCACCAAGGACTGTGATAAGTGATGTAAACATATGATCATTTATTTTTTCCACTTAGAAAAAGGCTTTGACTTCTTCAAAAAGAAAATACATATAATAATTTTCAAGTGATCTTGGGATAAGTCACCAATTTGCATAAATTTAAATTTCTACTAAAAGATGAGAAATAAACCCAGGAAATAAGATCAAACTTTTCTGAGAAAGGACACTCAGGCAGCTAAGTTCATAAAGCAGCATTAAGCAACTGCTACTGTAAGTTTATGTTCATGGAGATATTGGAAGTTGGTCTAGTACAGTAACAGGACATTCAGGAGTGAGAGGCCAAGGATGATAGTTAACACACACATACACACATGTCATTATACAGCCTCATATATTAATAGTCCTGGGAAGATGTATTTTAAAGATAATACTCAAAATGTCATGATGGGCATACTCTCATCATAACAGGTAGAAACTCTGATTAGACATTAATAGAATGAGTTTAGGATAAGACATGATACCAGACTAAGAAATATTCAGGTATAGACTTTAGGAAGAGTTTTTAAGTAGCCTCAAGTGTTTATCTTCTGTGTAATTTATATAGACTGTCTCCTGTCTTAGGGTTTCTATTGCTGTGAATAGACATCATGGCCACAGCAACTCTTTTAAGAGACACTTTTCGAATGGTTTACAGTTTCAGAGGTTTAGTCCATTATCATCATGGCGGGACATGGTGGTATGTAGGTAGACATTGTGCTTGTAAGGAACAGAGAGTTCTAGATCTTGATCCATAGGCAACAGTGAGTGAACTGAACTAGGCCTAGTTTGAGTATAGGATACCTGAAAGACCAACCCCAACACACTTCCTCCAACAAGTCCACACCTACTCCAATAAGACCATACTACCTTATAGTACCACTCCCTTGGGGTGGGGCACTTCCTCTCAAACCACTGCATCTCACATAAGTAATTTTTTAAATCAGTCCTCTATTTCTACTGTCAAAAAGCACTAGAGAAAGTGCTAAAAATATAGACTATCTAAAATAAATAAGGAACAATGTTAAAAAGTAGACTTCTCCCCTAATCAGTCCTTTTTGCTACTTCTCAGTTTTGTAACTTTCTTGTATTCTTCCTCAGCTGTTTAAGCTCTGGGTCAGTAGGTGAAATGGCTTCAGAAACTGTTAACACAAAGCCTGGAGACTGCATCCTTCACTCAGAGTGAGTAGAAACATCTTTAAAACACAGCTGAAGGGGAGACAAGGGAAAACATAGGTCAAAAAAGTTTTGTCTGGGCTATTTTCCAAGGAAACCGTCCTGTTGCTGAAAAACACTAAACAGTTAGCCGTCATTTCTGCAGGTCACTCAGTGTCTCAGAGCAAATGAACTGGGTCCGTGTACTGCTGGCTGCTTGGAGCCTTTGCAAGTCAGGCTCAGAGAGCTATTCTTTGAAGTGCGAGTCACTGCTCTCCTGATGCTTGAGGCTCGTTCCTTAAAGTCTATGTCCCAAACACAACAATACACAAAGGTTTTTTTATCTCGTCTTAGGACTTTTTAAAAAAAGATTTTTGATAGAAATATAATATAGAAAACATCTAATGATACTTATAAGAACTACTTCGGTGTCCACTGTAGTCAGTTTTGTGGGCTGAACATAGCCTTACAACACCTGGTTTAAAAAAAAAATCCCAATATTCCTGTGCCAAAACTGCAGAAGTATATGTGCATTTTTATAAAAGGAAAACATGTGTTGCAGTGGAAGAAAGTCATCTCTTCCTGTAGAGTCATGCACATGCTGCCTCCAGCATGCCTTTTCCATAACTCAGTTTGTGGAAGGTTTCTTAAGAAATATTTGAACAATTTTACCAAAAAAATGGTGACAGTAATAGGAATTTGGGTTTATGAGAATCAGCTGGTCAAATACATTTGTCACCTGGCCACAAGTGACTCTCAAGTCATGAGAAGAATGCCAAAACATGCCCTGCGCCTTCTAGAATTACTACTTTCTTTAATCTGATGGAAACTCCAAATAAGTTGAACACGTGACCTCGCTACTCCTCTGTCTTTTAATGCAGTGATTCATTGACTGATACCTTGGAGATCACCTTAATAGACTACATTTTGCTACTATTAACTCTGTCCTTATCTGGGGAGTAAGTTAATTAAGCAGTAAGCAGAGCTGGGCCCATGAGTATTTCAAATATATAGTCACACACGACCTGTCAGAGAGAACACCTTACTGCACTGCTGCCGTTGTTTCCAAACACTCCTTAATTTTATTTTAAAGTTTTGTTACGAAAGCGAAATCAGACAAGTTAACACGCCATGCATCTGAGTGGGGACTACAAACAAAGGGTGCATGTCTGCTATACTGTTGCTGTCTGTTATCACATGGGAATCCAAAGTGTCTCCCATGAACTGGAATTCCCTTTGACCTGCCATGTGTGGAGATTCTATGAAATGCAAGCAAGCTCGAGGGATTCCTGATAACCCCTCGCATTGTAAAAGAAGAAATGTAGACAACCTGCAAGCTTGTCCATTTCAGCCAGACGCTGCTGTGAGTGCAGGAAGAACACAAAGAAGGAAAGCGAAAGAAACCCTTCATATTCTGTATTCTGTAGAATTTCTGCGTTGGCCCGTGAGTAGACTTACCAACAATCTAAAGGCAAAGTACTGGTAGACAGTTCAGCTCTTGAGGACAAGCAAAACATTCACTTAAACTCTTAAACTTGTATATTTTCTGGATCACTGATTTATTTCAGTTTTTTACAAAAGGGGCTACATATTTGCATGTTCTGCTGTGGCTCATGTAGCATTGAACTGAGCCTGGAGGCAAAGATGCCTCTCTGACCATCCAGAGACTGAGTCTAACTCTGCCACATGCCTGTTTTGATGAGTAATCTACAGTTTACTACAGTCAGCCTCACTCTAGTTTCATTTTCACGCCCCTGGTTCTCACGCAGAGACATCCATCAGCCTTATTCCTGTGATTGTGAAAGAAAACACCTGAGAAATGTTTCTAACATTTTCCTATTTTTTGCATGTGTTCAGAAGTCAAACTAGAAGGATCTTTGCAAATTTTAACAAAGATATATGCATATAACTGAATTTCCATTTACTTTTGGACTACAGTACATACATAGATGATCATATAGGAAAAAAACCCAGAGATTTCATGATGTGAAATAACATTTTAAAGCAACAAAATATATTTAGCAATTTCCTTTAGCTCCTTTCTCAACTAATTCCAAATTTGATAAATTTAAACAGGACTACTCTATTTTTGTCATTTTCCTAAATGATGATATCATCAATAATATTAAAAGTAGTAACTTAATATTTAATATGTTTAACATGTGTTTAATGTTATATCAATTTTGAACATATTACAGGAAATATTTAATCAGGGAATATTTAATAAATATTTGAATAGATATATGAATTACATTTAAGAAAAGTGTACCATTAAATACAAGCAGGCTAGGGAAAAAAATAGAGAATGAAAATAGTTTTATATCAAGTGAAAGGAAGAATAATACAAAGCAAATGTTGCTTTTAGTGGCTAGAGAAATTTACTAAGCAATAAAATTCAGAATGAGAATTCAACTAACTTCAAAGTTTAAAGTACAATGTATTTCACCCAAAGTTTAAATTACCTTTGATTAAGTGGCCAATGTGTTTTAGAAGTATGAAATTGCAATTAGGAAAAGTGAGAATTTTCTTTGGGTTAATAGAGAAGATCATACTGACTCATGAAATACAGTGTTAGAAAACTGTTTCTTTCTTAAAGTTAGATGACTAATCTCCATATTGAATACAGACAGGTTCTATGAAATTGATTTTTAAAAAAATTAATATCAAACTTAAGGACCTGTTAGTTGCTTATGAAGGTTATTAAATGAAGTATGGTTAAATGTTAAATGACGTAAGTTGTGTTTAGGTGTACGTTTCTACATTTGGGGAAAATGAAATGAAATGATTAAGAGAAGTCATTTTGCTGCAAATACTTAGAGAAAAACATTAATTAACAGGCAAAAGATTTTAGATTATGCAGTTATGTAATGTCCTTTAATTCCAATTAATATTAACATTTGCTTGTGTTATTGCCAAAGTGCAGGTTTTTTCGAATTAAATGCCTTCTGATACAGTTGCATTTTTTCACATGCTACCAAAAATGATGTTTTGAATCCTAGTAACAATTCATTTTTCATTTCTATGTAATTAAAGAGATCTAAGGATAGCAAACAAGTGTGGTAGTGACCTTTTTGTTAAAATCCTGAGGAGGTACAAAAAGTTGCAAGTCAAGAAAGAAAGAATGCCAAGTTGTGTGTGATGCATGTGTGTGTGTGTGTGTGTGTGTGTGTGTGTGTGTGTGTGTGTATTCCTCTATTTGGTTTTTCTACAACCATCATTCTTCTGTTATATCTATCTCTACACATGAACCTCCAGAATTCAAACATGAGTCACCATCCTGCTTAAAGTTCTACAATCTTAGTTATCTCTCAAATTCTCACTTCTAGTAAATTATAAAGCCATGTTAAAATTTCAAATCCTTTACAGTTCATAGTGGCATTGGTAGGCTGTCATGCTTAATGTCATTACCAGCTGAGCAATTTGCCATCCTCTAAATCATTATTTATGACAAGAATGACTAGTAGGGAAGAATATGGACTTGGAAATCAACCCAACTTGTATTGGCAATACTATATCTGTTTGTTACTTATTGTATGATTTTCTGACTCTCATATATCTTGCAGGTAAGATAGTGTCACCAATAATAAAACCTATCATCCATTGTCTTAGAGTTTCTCTTGCTGCAATAAAACACCATGGCTGAAAAGTAAGTTGGGGTTTATTTGGCTTACACTTCAGCATTGTACTGTGAAGCTTACACTTCAGTTCATTGCTGAAGGAAGACAGGATAGAAACTCAAACAGGGCAGGATCCCAGAAATAAAAACTGGTGCAGAGGTCATGGAAGGGAGCTGCTTATGGCTTGTTTCCCATGTCTTGCCAAGCACATCTTATAGTACTAAGGTCTACTTGCCCAAGGCTGGCACCACCCATCATGGACTGGTTCACATTGATCACTAAATGAGAAAATATCTAACAACTGGATCTTATCTAAGCATTTCCTCAACTGAGGTTCCTTTCTTCCTCTCTAATGACTCTAGCTTGTGTCAAGTTGACATACAAAACCACCCAGTATATCCATGTACTAAAGATCCTGGTGAGCATTAGACATTAATCTACTTATTGACTATAAACTAAATGAATAGGGTAAATTAATGCATTACTTTTCTTTGTAAAGAAACAGATAGCTTCTACTCCACCAGAAGCCAGGAGAGTCTCCTAAACCACAAAAGACCCCTGGCCAAATCAGAGGCCATACATATAGCCAAACCTAAAGTCCCAAACTTGGGTAGTAATCCTCTGTTGGAACAGAGGCCATTCAGGCCATCAAAATTCCAACCCCCAATTTAGGCAGAGAACCTTTCCTCAAAAAAGTATAGGAAAAAAAAAAAACTTCCAGAATAGAACTCCAGTGTCTCAAAATAATTTATAGAGAAGATTTGTAAATTAAAATGACCCAATTAAAAAGATTCTGCACAGCAAAAAAAACAAATTACTAGAACAAAAAGGCAACCTGCAGAGTTCAAAAATATCTTTTCCAACTGCATATGTGGCAGGGGACTGATACTCAGACAGCATAAAAGATTCAAAATTAAATACAAGGAATGCAAATACCCCAATCCCTAAACAGGATAAAATGAATTGAAAAGACCCTTTTTAAGAGAGAAAGTACCAAGGGGTAATAGACACAATAAAAAGGTAAACATTATTGGCAAGTAGGGAAATGCAAGCCAAAACTACAGTGAGATTGTCTCTAATCTTAATCAAAGTTGCTCTCATCAAGACGAAAACATGCATGCGGGTAATAATGTGAGGAGGGTGACACTCATGACAGTTGATGGGAATGTTGAAAATTAGTGCAGATACCATATATATAAGGATAGGGGTGCGTCTTCAAAACAAAACAGAACTTCTATGTCCTCAGCCTATGCCTCACTGTATTATACTAGACTACAGTGTACTGTACTACACTACACTATATTATACTTCATATTTATATGAAAATCAGACTAAGAACCAAACCACAGATGAATGGCCTTAAAAGGGATGTGTATGTGTGTGTGTACATGTGCACTTAATGGAATATTAATCAGACACAAAGATGAATAAGATTGTCTTTTGTAAAAGCAAAAAAAATTATTGTGGCTAGAGACACAATTTTAAGTAAGGTTATAGTAATAAATATAAAACCTCAAATTACCTTTCATATATGAAATCTAATAAGTAAAGAATAGAAATAGAAGGAAGGCTAGAGGAAGAAGAGAAAGGCAAAGATGGTGAGAAATTAGAAGGGAAACTATGTAGAAGAATATAATAAGGGAACTATGGGAATGACAAGGTTGATATTAGGGCGAGAAATTAGATTGATATTAATATACAATATGAAAAATTCCTCAATGACACCTATTACTTCATGTAATTGATAAACACTATTGAAAATTCATGGAAATGAAAAGGAATGCCATGCAATCCTAGACATAGGTCTTGGACTTAAAGAGAAGAAAGAGGACAGGGCAGAGAATGAGAGACAAGTTCTTATGATTTCACAAATTTTATCAATATACTGGTCTCAAAGGCTTTAATATTCAAGAATCTAGCCACATATCACCTACAAAATCGTTTAAAAATTAGTCTTGTTGACAGAAATGGCTGATATTTTCTGAAATGTCTGAATTTTTTCCATAATTATTACAAAATACCTCTTTACTGGTGTTATAAAGAGAAAATCTTACGTGTTTTCAATGTTTTCAGGGTTTTACTGCAGGTTGGGTGATCTTTTTATTGTGGAGTCTAATGTGAAGCTCGACATCCTGGATACAAGCACATGCATAACAAAACTGCTCACATCCAAGACAGGGAAAAGAGGGACAGGAGTGCAATGGCATCCTTTTTCCTATTCAAGGATATTCCTCACATGATAGAGACTCCCTCTAGGCTCTACTTTACAGCACTTCCTCCTAGAGAAGAAGCATTTGACATGGATCCCTGGGAAACATTGCCATTGAGCAAAGGATGAGGTGGGCTCCCTTATCATGCTTGGTTATGTGGATTTTTTGAGTAAGTAACAGCAAATCTTTGTTTTAAAGAGTGGTCTTAGTGTGGTTTGATAATGTGATAGTAACATGAATCACTTCTTTTTGGTTTAATCTGGTCCTTTGAAACCTAGCACAGGGACTCAATCTGAAATAATATGCTAAATATTTCATTTATCATCAATTGCAAAAAGCACAATTACTATGTTAGTCTTAGGAAAGAGTCTGAAAAACTTCAGAAATAACATATTGAACTCACTGGGAAATGACACTGGGTTTTATTTACTCCAATACATAATGTTAATATCATTTAGTTGAGAATGAACTAATAATGGATGTTCTGAGAAATTATATTTGTGTTTTATTTAGTTAGCAATGTTTTCCTATCTTGCGTATACAAAAATTATGATGCATCTTTTAAACTATCTTATGGCCCATAGTTTCAGTGAAATATGATAGCTTTGAAAGTTATTTGAAAACTGAAAAAATCTCATAAAATATTTGTATACTGACCTACTTCTGTGGAAACTTCTTAAAATATGTGCATATATGAAAGAAATCTAAATGGAGTCACCAAACAATGGGAAGGCAATATTCCAACGAAACATCTTCCACCACAAAGTAAAACTTACAGTGACAGTACGGGTTACAGCTAATGCATCCGTTGTCCAAAGGACTGATTGGAAATCCTGGACATCTCAGGTTATTGTTTGCTCTCCATAAACAAGTTAAAGATAAGGCTCGCTGTTAAAGATAACACTTACATGTCTCATAGACTATTAAGAGGCTGACCTGGTGTCATGCCCTATCGACTAGTGTTCATGGTACTAAAAGGTACTTTTCAAGTAACCAGAGGAAAAACGGAACCACCAATCTACTATGAATGTTTTAATTGGCAGTGATGACCATCCTGCATGATATGCTTGTACAATAGTGGCACAAACATTGGGGGAGCAATCAATCACTGCCTGATACAGCCCACATCATGAGATGAAACCCATGTCTAAAGTAGCTCAGGTGGTGAAGAACCTAAGACTGGATAAACCATGAGCCAAGGGCAAAACCTAATTTATTTTTTCTGCTAAAGGAACAAAGTAATAAAATGATTTCTAATAACACTCTTCTATACCCATAAGAAAGTGTCTCCGTCAGCCATTATCAGAGAAGCTTCCTTTTGTAGTAGATGGGAACTAACAAAGAGACAATTTAGAGAGAGTGAGAGACATTGAAACAGACAATCTAAATAGATTGTCTACATAAAACCCTTTCCCTCATGGCCCATGTGCTATATGGAAGAGGAGGCAGGAATACTGTAAGAGCTAGAAAGGACAGATGATATTAAGAGAACAATAGTTTCCAGATACAGCAGGACTGATGTACATGTGAATTTGTAGAGACTATGGAAACCATGTACAGGTCCTGCTGAGGTTCAGGTCAGAGCAGACATAGCTGCTGAGAGTGGGACATCGACACAATCTCCTACCCCTGATGAAGAAGCTACCTCCAAATGACAACCACTTGCAAAGGAAAATTACTTTCCTCTAATAGAGTGTCACTGGGTGTACAAGCCATAGTTAAGGGGAGGCTTCATATCCATCACTAGATGTCCAACAAAAATGAACTCACCTGTGGTTTTGAAAATTTTCTTCTTATATTGCTTTGTTTGTGAGTCTTTTACCTTACTGACATTTTTGCTTGTATATTATGATCTGAAATTTGGGGGCTTTATGGTATGTGTGTGTGTTTGTGTTTCTTGTGTTCCTTTGCTGTCTTCTCAATTCTGGTTTGTTTACTTTGGTTTTTAGTTGACTCTTTATTTTCTAAAGAAATAGAGAAAGAAATTGTAATTTGATGGGTAGGGAGGTGAAGAGGATCCGGGAGGAAATGAGGATATGGGAAAGAGTGATCTGAATATTTTGCACAAATTTTCAACAAATATAAAATGAATAAAAACTGAAATACACGTTCAAAGTCAGAACGTAAGGAATTTAAATAAAAATAATCAAAATTTTTGGTATCCTTATAAAAGTGGTTAATTTCTAGGAACAAAGTAAAAAACAAACAAAACAAAACGAAGGAGTAGAAAATTCTGAGTTAAAAATGTTAATGTAACAAAAACAAAGAAGAAAACATATGCAATGAAACAAAATGACAATAAAATAAACCATAGTTCTTTAACAATATCAAACACATCCTAGAAAGTTATAAGGACTGATGTGACAACACAGCAGTTAGAAGGAGATAAATTTTCAAAAATTTTCAGACTGAAACAATAGATCCATATATTTTGTTTAATCTAATCAAATAAAACCATAATTACTATATTAGTAATCTCAGGCTAAAAAATTCATCAGCCTAAAGAAAACAGTTTCAACAACAAATTATATATACACGTATAATATTATATTCATATACATATATGCATATATATACATATATATGTGTGTGTGTGTGTTTAAGATGGATAAATAATTAAAGCCAAGAATGAGGACAAAAGCTGGGATCTCAGAATCTCATTTGAATGTCAGATATGATCAGTAGCTGTACAGACAGGAAGAGTTTTCATAATCAATATGTCTTCATATTGTTATTTGTGTACTGACTCTCTAAAGCAAATTTGGCTACATAGAAGAGTGATTAAGGGCTTCTTTGATGTAAACTTTTAATTTCTATATTCATGTGCACACAAAGGTACCCACACACATATGTAAAAAAATCTACACATACATGTGTGCATACCATACATGTGAAACCTGATCCTTCAGAATCATATGTATGTCATGAAATTATTCGTTCTTCAAAATTACCCAGAACTCTTTTTTTAAAAAAATGTTTGAAACAGGGTATTGGACATATTTAAAGAGAGAAAAATACAGGTAACAAACCCAGACAATTTAACCAATAATCCACACTAAACAGACTTAGACTTTCTTCTACATGAAAAATCTTTTAAGATTATAGCAAAACTGAATGCAGAAATCTGTGTGCTCATGTCCCCTTGAGAACTGAATACTGTTAAGGAATCAGTTCCTAAACCGAGCATCACTATAGGATCCCAAACAGGCAACATGAATTGTCAACACTACCTTCTCAAGGCCCCACGGCCAAACATTTAAATCTAAGAACTTTGCAGAATTTAATCTTAAACTTACTTTTACCCACAAAATTTCAAAACATTGACTATAAAAGAGCAATATTTATAATCTTATTTAAGCTATACTACCTTCCAATTTCATGGTTAAATGTTCTTCAGCTTGTGTTCATATGAAGCTGAATATTCACAGAACTATTAAGAAAGACATAAAACATTTTTGCTAATGAACTGTGTAAGAACTTGAATGAGATAAACTTATTAAACAGAATCCTCCTCTCTAGAATTCCTCAGAGCCAAACACACTTGTGTATTTTGTGAATATACAGCCTACAAATTTTACATTTGTCCACTTTCCCTGCAACTACCATGTACCCAGAGACCAATTGTCATCAGCTGGCAGAGACACAATTATTTTACAAACCAAACTTTGGGAAATGTCATCTGAGGGAACTGCTATGAAAAGCCTGAAAAAGTTGTGCATGTTTTAAGTTGTGTGATTGGCGCTTGGGAGGCTTGGCTTTGCACGTGGCCCATGACAGCTACATTGCACACTGGCTCTATGAACAGATGTGGTTGGGTTCCTCTTATGAAACAACAGTATGTGCATATTTTTGTTCTTCTGAAATTCAAAGCTTATGGTTTTGTATTACTATACACTGTGCTAAAACAACAACAACAACAACAAAAACCTTTTCCCAAATGAAGAAAGATGCAGACAGGAGAGCAAGATGGGAAGAACAGCTCAAATAAGAGGGGTTGACAATATCTACCCTGTCATCCAGACCTAGCTTTCCCAATAGACTTATACCTCTGAGCCCTTCTTCAGGCAACCCATCTGATAAAGCTTCAGATGCTATTTTACGATATTTTAAATATATTTTTGCAGTGTGTGTGTGTGTGTGTGTGTGTGTGTGTGTGTGTGTGTGTGTTTGGAGCCCAAGTCATTATCTGCATTGTCTAGTGGGGAGGTCAGGGGACAACTTGTCAGAATTCCACCTCCCCTTACACTCTATGTCTTCAGGAAACAAACTCGGGTCTTCAGGCTTGGCAAAAATTGTCTTATCCTCTGAGTCATCTCTCCAGCCCAAGAAGCTATTTTAGAGAGAATCTCATCAAAATTCTGGGCAGAAACAATGCTGGCCTAGACTCAGTTGCCCATGGAGAGCAGGTGGCAGAAGGCACTCCTCTCATCTGTGCTGTAATGCAGAGAAGGACCGCAGCTATTGTGTGAAATCTGGAAACTGAGCAGTCTTCAGGACTCGAGGTGAACAGCGGTTGTACAGTGTGACACTGGCAGCCAGTCCAGTGGAGCAACAGAGATGTTAGGCAGGCTGACAAGGAAGCTCAAGCTTCCTGGGGATCCCTGACCACTGAGACACATGGGAACCTTTATTGCACATAAGTAGAAGTTTCCTGACTGAGCCCCTGCACTCACGATGGGGAAAGCTAAAAACGCTGTGGAAATTAGGTACAAATGCTAAAATTAGTCTGTGCTCTTGGTGTGTTGGTAGTTCTGGGTATTTCATCTCTTTGCTGATTTTCACACTAGCTCTGTTAACAATACATAATACTGGATTCTGTATTTTTCTCTAAGAATACTTTTATCATCACAATAAATAACGCAAACAGTATATTTCGTATGTTTTCTTGGGAAACAAAAAAGTGTAGTTTATTGATGCTGCCTTGTTGGGAAGTGTTATTTCCCATATTGCTGCCTAAATCTCTAACATCTATCTACCCAGTGACTAAGATTCCATGTCATTGACTATGTGTCCCCTCTTCTCATTTGTTGGACTAGACTAAGAGAATTTTTATTGCCTTTAATTCTTTTGTTCATTTGTATTCATTGAGGCAATGTCCACAAGAAGGAAGATTTGTACAGAACAGAATACTTTACTTGGAAAAACTAATCAACATATGCACAGCAAATGCAATTTCAATTGAAAAGCATGCCAAGCCAGTGGAAAAATAAAATAACTAAATAAGCAAAAATAAATTTCCCTGCCATAGAACATATATATTTATAAATAACAATAAAATTGAGCACTGTATAATTTCTCCAAATGTCTATATTTCTTACTAAAATATGTAAGTTCATTTATGAAACTCTTCAAAGTTAAAAAATATTATTATTATACTCTAAGGGAAATTTTGAAAGTAGTTATATTGAAAGTTATTTAAAACTAACTGAATAGAATTAAAAATTAAAATCTTATAAATAATTTAAAAATAAAGTCAGGAAATAACTTTATTCTATGTGGAATATAATCTTTATAAATATCTACTCATAATCCACTGGATAGCTTTTTCAGTCTCTAATGAAGATAAAGCCAGTTTACTAGGTCTCATATGAATACAATGATCTTTATTCTGAGTGGAATAGATCCTTATTCTGAGTGCATCACAAAAGAATATCCAGAAATAGACCCTAAAAGAAAAGAAAAAGACAGCTCCCTAATACACAGACAGTAATGACACCAAGAAGACCAAGAGTTGAATGACTTACTCCCAAGCTGGACACCCTAGGCCCTAGGGCAAAACCTTAGGCCATTCTACCACCTATTTCAGCCACAGCAGCCAGTCAGTAGTCAAGACCCTCATGAGCAGGTTGCTCCACCCCCACTTCCACTGAATCCTGTAAACTATGAATATCACTACATCCCCAAACCTTTTGATGCCCCACAATCTTATGATCATATGACGACACAGACAACTGCACCTCTTAGTTCAAGAGCGGTTACCTGAGACACAAATACCGACCACAACAATCAGACCAAGAGGCACAGACACTGGAGGCACAGACACCAAATGGTGGAAGAGATAGGTAGAGGTCCAGGTAAGAATACATTCAATAACCTAAGTAACAATATGGCACCACCAGAACCCAGTGGTTTTACAACAGCAAGATGTGAACATCCCAATGCAAAAGAAGCAGAAAAAAAAATAACCTTAAATATATCTTTAAGAAGATGATAGAGATTATTAAAGAGAAAATGAGAAATTTCCTTAAAGAAATCGAGGAAAAAACAAAAAAAAAATGGAAGAAATCAATAACTCTCTTAAAGAAAGTCAGGAAAACCAAGAACAAGCAATTAAATATTCACGAAACTTTATTTAAAAAAAAAACCCACAAACTTCAGGAATTCTGTAAATGGAAAATTTGGGTCAATGAACAAAAACTACACATTCAAGCATAATGAACAGAATGCAGAAATGAAATAGAGACTCTCAGGTGAAGATATGATAGACAAAATAGATTCATAGATCAAAATAAAATCAAAACTAAAAAAGTCATAACACAGAACTCCCAGGAAATCTGGGACCCCATAGAAAGACCAAACCTGAGAATAACAGGGATAAAGAAGGAGAATATCGACTCAAAAGCACAGAAAATATATTCTACAAAATTGTAGAAGAAAACTTTTCCAACCTAAGGAAGAAAATGTCTATGAAGATACAAGAAGCTTACAGGACACCAAATAGCTTGGACCAAATGAAAATGTTCCACCATATAGCAGACAAAACACAAAATAAGAAGAATAAAGAAAGAATAAAAAGAGTTGAAAAAGGGAAAGGTCAATTAACATATATAGGCAGACCAATCAGAATTATACATGACTTCACAATGAAGACTCTGAAAGACAGAAGATTCTGAACAGAGGTTATGCAGACACAAACAGACCACAGATACCAACCCAAACTAATTTTTCAATCACCATAGACAGAGAAAACAAGATATTCTATGACAAAACAAGATTTAAACAATGCCTATTTACAAACCCAGTCTTACAAAAAGAATGAGAAGGGAAACTCCAACACATGAAAGTTAACTGTACCCACAAAAACACAGGCAACAGATAATTACACACCAGCAAATCTTCAAATAAGGAAACACACACATACACACACACACTATTGCCAAAAATAACAGAAATTAACAATCATTGATCATTAATATCCCTAAGTATTAAGGGACTCAATTTGCCTAAAAAGACACACACACACACACACACACACACACACACAGACACACACACACACACATATATATATATATATATATATATATATATATATAATACTCAGGCAAACAGAATGGATATGAAAACAGGGTCTATCCTTCTGTTGCATCCATGAAAAATAATACCTCAATTTCAAAGACAGACATTACTTCAGAGTAAATGGTTGGGAAAAGGTTTTTCCAATCAACTGAACCTAAGAAGCAAGATGATGAAGCTAGCCTATTATCTAACAAAATAGACATCAAGCTAAAGGTAATTAAAAGAGATGAGGAAGGACATGTCACATTCATCACAGGAGAAATTTGTTTATATGGAGTATCAATTTTGAACAATTATACCACAAATACAAGGGAACCCACAATTGTTTAAAGAAAAATTACTAAAGCTTAATTTGCACATCAGACCCCAGACAGTAATAGTGGGAGACTTCAGCACCCCACTCTTAGCAAAAGAGAGGTCTGCCAAACAGGAACTCAAGAGAGAAATAAGGGAGATAACAGATGTTATGACTCAAATGGACTTTATAGACATCTATAGAGCATTCCACCAAAACACACACAAAAAAATATACCTTATCTAAAATTGGCTACATATTCTGTAACAAAGCAAACCTCAACAAATACAAATATTGAAGTAACCCCTTCTACCTTTTTAGATCACCATGGTTTAAAGTTAGAATTCAACAACACAAATTCAACAAGTCTACAAACTCAATGGAAACGTAATAATGTTTAGTTAATCACCACTGGGTCAAGGATGAAATAAAGAAACTAAAGGCTTCACAAAATCTAATGAAAATGAGTGTACAACATACCCAACATATGAGACACTATGTTATTAAGTATTAAGAGGAAGTTCATAGCACTAAATGCCTGCATAAAGAAGTTGGATAAATCTCATACTACATCTGAATTCATAGTACATCTGAAAACTCAAGAACCAAAAGCATTAAACTCACACTGGAGGAATAGATGTCAGGAAATAATCAAATGTAGGGCTAAAAAACAACAAAAAAGAAACAAGAGAACAATACAATCAATGAGGTAAAGAGTTGGTTCTTTGAAAAATCAAAAAAGATAGACAAACTTTATCCAAACTAACCAAAAGGCAGAGAAAGAACATCCAAATTAACAAATTCAGAAACAAAAAAAAAAGGACATTAAAAAAGACACTGAGGAAATCCAGAAAATCATCAGATCATACTTCAAAAACCTGTACTCAAAAAAATTGAAAAATTCAAAAGAAATGGACAAATTTCTGGATAGGAACAATATGCCAAAATTATAGCAAGACCAGAAACATTGCCAAACTTCTTTTATAAGGTTCCAATTACTCTGATTCCCAAACCACACAAAGATGCAGAAAAGAAAGAGAGCTACAGACCTATCTCCCTCATAAACATTTGGTGTGGAAAATCCTTCTGTTTATGTGTTGGTTTTATTGGTTAATGAATAAAGCTGTTTTGGTCAGTGACTTAGCAGAAGAGAGGTAGGTGGGAAGGCTAAACTGAATGCTGGGAGAAAGAAAGCAGAGTCAGGAGAAGCCATGTAGCCACCACAAGAGACAGACACCTCCATTCGAGCCCCCAGAAACTTTGCCAGTAGGCCACAACCTTGTGAGTATGTACAGATTAATGGAGGTGGGTTAGTTTAGGATATGAGAGTCAGCTAGAAACACATTTAAGTTATTGGCCAAACAATATTGCAAATAATATAGTTTCTGTGTGATTATTTTGTTTCTGAGCTGCAGGGAATGAATGTAGCCTCTGACTACAAACATTGATGCAAAAATACTCAAAAAAGTACTGGCAAGCCAAATCTAAGAACACATAATAAAAATATCATCCACCATGACCAAGTGGACTTCATTCTAGAGATATAGGGTTGGTTCAACATATGGAAATATAACAATGTAATTCACCATGTAAACAAGCTGAAAGAAAAAATGATAATATTATTACATGTGGTAAAAACCTTTGATAGAATCCAACACACTTTTGTGAAAAAGGTTTTGGAGAGATCAAGGATACAAGGAACATATCTAAACATAAGTTTACATCAAGAAAACAATCAACAACAAATTAATTAGAGAGAAACTCAAAGTGATTCAACTAAAATCAGGGACAAGACAAAGCTGTCTTCTCTTTCAATATCTACTCAATAGAGTACTGAAACTTCCAGATAGAGCAATAAGACAAGATCAATAAGAGCAATAAGATCAAGAGGATACATATTGGAAAGGAAGAAGTCAAACTATTGCTATTTGCCAATAATATAATAGTATACATAAAAATCTGAAAGATTCTATTCAGGAACTTCTTTAGTTGATAAACACCTTAAGAAATATGGAAGTACACAGGATTAACTCAAAATATCAGTAGCCCTCCTCTATACAAATAATAAACAGGCTGAATAAGAAATCAGAGAAACAACACCCTTTGTAATAGCCACAAATAAAAACTATCTTTGGGAAACTCTAAACAAACAAGTGAAAGACATGTATGACAAAATCTTTAGGTATCTAAGGAAAGAAATAGAAGAAGGTATCAGTAAATGGAAAATTCTTCTGTGCTCTTGTATAATAAAAATGTAAATCTTACCAAAAACAATCTCTACATTCAATGCAGTCCACAACAAAATCCTTATACAATTCTACTCAAATCTTGAAAGAACAATACTAAACTTGATATGGAAAAAAACACAGGATAGCCCAAACAATCCTGCACAATAAAGAAACTTCTGCAGGTATCAACATCCTTGACTTCAAACTCTACTGTAGAGTTATAATAATAAAAACAGCTTGGTATTGGCATAAAATGAGACATGTGGATTAAAAGAATTGAATTGAAAACCCTGAAATTAATACACACACCTATGAACATGACATTTTTGACAAAAAAAAAGCCAAAATAGTGCAACGGATAAAGAAAGAATATTCAAAAAATGATGCTGGCATAACTGAAAGTCAAAATGTAGAAGACTGCAAATAGATCCATATCTATCATCATACACAAAACTCAAGTTCATGTGAATCACAGACCTCATCATAAACTTAGTTACATTGAACCTGATAAAAGAGAAAGTGAAATGTAGCCTTGACTGCATTCGCACAGGAAACTACCTTCTAAATATAACACCAGTAGCACAGAAATTGAGAGCAGCAATTAACAAATGGAGCCTCCTAAAACTGAAAAGATTTTATAAGGCATGGGACTTGGTTAATAAGACAGAATGACAGGTTACATAACGAGAAAAGATCCCTATCAACCTCATATCTGTTAAACAAATAATCTCCAAAATATATAAAGAACTCAATAAACTAGAAAAAATAATTCAATTTAAAAGTGAGGTACAGAGCTAAACAGAGAATTCTAAAGATTTAATGAATTGCTCAACATTCTTAGTCACCAGGGAAATGCAAATGAAAATGACTCAAGATACCGTCTTATACCTATTAGAATGGCTATGATCAAAAACATTGATGACAATGTTGGAGAGGATGTGGCTCATGGGGAACACTCTTCCACTTCTGGTGGGAGTGTAAATCTGTATAGTCACTCTGGAAATCAGCATGGCAGTTTCACAGAAAATTGGGAATCAATCTACCTCAAGACTCAGCAATACCAATTTTTTTGGAATATATCCAAAGGATGCTCAATCATATCACAAGAATACTTGTTTAACAATATTCTTAGCATCATTATTCATAATAGCCAGAATGTAGAAACAACCTAGATGCCTCTCAAACAAAGAATGGATGAATAAAATGTGGTACATTCACTCAATGGAGTATAACTCAGCTGTAAAATAAAATGACATCATCTTGGCAAAGGTTTCTGTCCTCCCAAGTCCCGCAGCCATTCAGTCCCAAAGAAACACACAAAGACTTACATTAATTATGAATTTGTTGGCCTATTAGCTCAGGTTTCTTATTAACTCTGCATCTGTGTGACGACTGCAGACTGAGGCTTTCCTCTTCTCAGAATTCTCCTGTACTGGTTGCCCAGCCTATACTTCCTGCTTGGCTAATGACCAATCAGCATTTTACTTCATCAGTACAAGTGACAAATCTTTACAGAGTACAAGACTATTGTCCCATAGCACATCGTGAAATTTGCAGGCAAAAACTAGAAAAAAAACCATCCTGAGTGAGGTAACCCAGACTCTGAAAGATAGACCTGGTATGTACTCACTTATAAGTGGTGCTGTGGGAGCTCCTTCCACTCCTTCAGCCAGTATCCACTGAGATACCAGTCCATTGTGGCATGGTCTCTCTCTCTCTCTCTCTTTAAAAAAGCAGCGGCTGTCCTCCACTCTCTCTCTGGCTTCCGGCTCCACTTCCGGCTCCTGGACTCCTATCCTGATCGCGCAGAGGGGCTGTTGTTTGGGACGGTAATCTGTAAGTTTTTTCCCCTTTGAATAAATAACCATTCTATTAATCATAATTCAAAACTGGTGTGGGATTGTTTGTGACTTACGCCTTCAAAGTGGATACTAGATTTTAAGCTAAAGAAAACCAGACTACAGCATACAGTTCCAGAAAAGCTAGGTAACAAGAAGGACCTAAGAAGGACATGTGGATTGCCCAGTGAAGGGGAATCAGATGAGAAATTTGGGGTAAAGTAGAGGCAAAGGAGAGTGGCAAAAGGGAGGGAATGATGGTTGGGAGTATGAAGGAACAGGATGACCCAGTTGTAGAGAAATGGAGTAAAAGAGCAATGAAAGATATCTTTATATATCGAGAGAGAGAGAGAGAGAGAGAGAGAGAGAGAGAGAGAGAGAGAGAGAGAGAGAGAGAGAGAGATTGTAGGGTTTAGGGAGAAACTTGGTGCTCTTCCCAGGAATCCACAAGGATGACCGCAACTAAGGTTCCTAGGTTCCTAGTAAGAGTGGAGAGGCTGCCTAAACTGGCCTTCCCCTGTAATCAATCAGATTAAGAGTTATCACAGAGTCTTCTTGATGGAATAAGGTGCAGAGATCAGTAACCAAGCATCAGGTGAAGCTCCAGGATCACAGATGAAAAGAGGAAGGAGAGAATATATGAGCAAGGGAATTCATAATCATGAAGGGTGTAATGGAGACTGTGTTTTCATTTCATTTCCAAGACACCCAGCTCTGAAAAATCATACAGAAATTATACTAATTACAACATTGTTTGGACAACCACTTAGATGTATTCCTAGCTATCTCTTCCATCTTAAATTAACCCATTTCTATTAATCTATGTATTGTCATGAGGCTGTGGCTTACTGGTAATGTTTTGGCATCTTTCTCCTTTGATAGATACATGATATCTGCCTGACTCTGCCTTCTGTCTCCCTGCATTCAGTTTGGTTTTTTCACCTAACTATATTCTGCCCTGCCATAGGCAAAAGCTGCTTCTTTATTAAGCAAAGGTAATAAAACATATTCATAGCATACAGAGGGGTATCCCGCATCAGAAGGGGAAATAAACAGAGACAGTTGAACAAAGCACATTTGAACTCATGAACTCTAGACAGAAAGCTGTGGAGCCTCCATGGGAATGAACTAGGTCTTCTGCATGTGGGAATAGTTATTTAAATTGGTTCGATTGAGGGGTCCCTGGTAGTGGGACCAGGATCTATCAAGGTGCATGAACTTGGTTTTTGGAGCACTTTCCCTATGATAGGATGCCATGCTCAGGCTTAATATATGGAGGAGGGGCTTTGTCCTGACAACTTTATGTGACAGGCTTTGTTGACTCCCCATGGTAGGCCTTACCCTTTGGGAGAAGTGCATAGGGGGTGACTGGAGTGGGAGATGGAACAGCAGGAAGATAAGAGGGAGGGAGAACTGTTTAGTGAAGGCAAAATAAAATTTAAAAAAAATGAAAATAGAATAAAAACTAAAAAAGAACAAAGATATATTCTTGTGAGTGTAGGTGAGTTATCATATCACCAAAACATATTAGATTATATTAGAAATATTTTCTTATATTAGTAATATTTTCTTACTCTCTTACCAATTTTTGCAGAAACTTGAACCTATAATCAATAAAATAGTACTCAGAAATACAAGTTCTACTAAAATTGACTTCAATAGTTCATGCTATGGAGATCACAAATCTAATATATTACTTTGTTTGAAGAATAAAAAGAGAGAGAGGGAGAGAGAGAAAGCAACTCTGAATGAAACTCAGCAGGGAAAATATGTTTTCCTGGGAGAAAGAGCACCTTTCAAACTCAGACACTCAAATTGGATGTGTTTCACTCATAACCAATTCTTCATGGGTACTCTCATAAATTTTAATGGCTTTAGTATTCACTACAGTTGAAGAAAGGCCCCTCGTCTTCTGAGTTATCAGAATGTATTCCTATCAAAAGGAAGGAATACATTCTACATTTTGTGCAACCATTATATGCATATGTTGATTACCTTAAGAGTAAAGAAAATGAATACTTCTTTATTTTTAAAGTTTGGGTATAGTTTCAGTTTTCATCAGAATGTTCTATACTTGCCAATTCAAATCACAAGTCTGGAGAGCAGAAGAAGCGATTGCTCACTTCTTCAGATGTAAAGGAAACAAAAAATTAGAGAGCAGGATGTTTTGTTCAGAAGTTCTAAAAAGATCTATTAGAGTTTCATGAAAAGGAACTAGAATGAAACTTTTCTTTTTTCTTTTAAAAGGGTTGTCATGTTGGGTGCGGCATGTACGGTTCATTGTTATTGAATCCCCATGTGAAGAAAACAGCAAGTGACTTCCTGATTCTTTTATGAGGAATCCTATCTGAGAGACATGAGTGCTCCAGACAGTCGATTTCTGAATGGCCCCACCTCAGTACCACCACAAAGGAAACAAAGTTTCCACATGAATTGTCCAGGTATACAGCAATTCATAGTAAGGGACTGCTAAAAGTTCCATGAAGCAGAAAATGTTTGGGATCAGGAGGTGAAAATAATGGAATTCTTTGACAGAATCAATCCTGATTATAAATTACAAAATAAGACTGTCTCTGAATTGTTTCCAACATCTAACTACTAGAAAAAATCCTCAGTAAATTTATACTATCACAAAGACACAGATACAATTCAATCAATAGATAGAGCTTGTAAAATACTTTGAGTTAAAGTTAATCTAAAACATTAAGAAAGAAAACAAATGATACTCACCCCTGCCTTGACTTTTTCACTATTGCTCTGGTTTCAGTAAGAACTGTCACCCACAGGCTCATGAATTTGAACACTTGATCCACAGTTGATGGTGATGCTCTGACAGGGGTGGGATCTGGGGATCAGAAGATAAGGCTAATGTGGCTATGGGTAGAGCCTACTGACTGGGACTAAGCCAATAAAAGTTGTTCTTCCTCTCTCATTCCCTCTTGGTCTTAGCTACTTGAAGAATGGTAACTGGAAGCTTCCATAACTAAGGACAAACAATCCCAGCCACCACGTCTTCCTCATCAGGAAAAATTGCTTCTCCTGAACTGTAAGCTGAAATGATTGTCTAGCACTTAAGTGGCTTCTACCAGATCCTTTGTCACAGAGACGGGAAAGGTAGCCTTCTTATCTTAACAAATAGGAGCATTTTCAACATTAAGCAGACACACAGCTTTCTCTTAATTTAGGAAAGCTCAATATAATTTCTGTGGAAATTCACACTAGATATCTGTCTATTCTACCCAGCAAATGACAGGTCACTCTAATAGAAGTTGTGAGTTCAAGTCCAACTTTTCCACTTATCCTGTCGCCCGTGTGACAAGTGGTTTTTATTGCTACTGTAGAGAAAAAAGAAGGAACGGTGTCTTGAATTAGAGTGTCCATAAGCGTATTCTTTTCTTTTTTAAAAAATCAGCTGGTACTTGAGTTTGTAATTTCTATTTCCCAAAACTGAGAAATGCATTTCTATTACACAGAAATTACCCAGTCAGAGAGATCTGGTTATGGCAGTCTAAATAGACTGAGACCTCTCTATAGCTGCCTACACTGAAGGCTAAGGTTGCCATTAGTGTTCAAATTATATGTCAACTTTATGTAAAGCTGTTCTATAGTAAATCAAGGCAGTAACATAGGGAAAGACATAAGTGAAGGAAGAGTGTGGGGTATGGGAGAGGTGGAAGTCATCATTACTTCCAAGCAAACTTAAGCCTTAGGATTGACACTAGAGAAGAAACTGCCCACAACCTAGATGACTCTGATATGGGTACTATCTGATAGCCAGCAGTCCTAATCTGTGTACTATTGTAATAAAATATCATTGATGATAGTCTAGAGCAGATTCTTTTATCAGATCTTTGCCATCATGGAGTGCTACATCAAAATCTGTGATGTCCTAGAATGGGTAAGACACTTTATTCTCATGCAGTGAAATGATTAGCAAGTAAGAAAAAAAAGCAAGTATTTCTCATAAACACATTTCATGACTCTATCTCCCTTACAGCACCTTCATACCCGATGTTACTGATGCAGTGAGGATTAGTTTCAATATAAATTTATGAGTTGGACAAAATCATCCAAGTCATAGCAAACCTTTGTCTCCCAAACTAACTCTAGAATTCTTTGTCCATCACTGAAGTAAATAAATACCCATCTATTATGCATGGCAATTACTCTTTAAGTGATTATTTACATGTGAATGCAGGACAAATGTGTACTGCATTAGCAATCACAGCAGCAAGAAGCCAATGTAAAGTGCACCTACTTATCTTGTATGCACACCTGTATCCTCCTTTATAGAATTTCATATGACTTATGTCAAGCACTGGAATACTGAACAAATTACCCAGACTAATCCAAAAATAAGAACAGAAAGGAAGGGTATTGTGGGTCTTGTGAAAGAGGAATATACAACTGGACCTCCGTAGCTGAGTGAGCTGAATGACAGAAGGTGAAAATCCCAAAGTCAGGAGAACAAAGGCCAGTATACCCTAAGATAGAATACTGCTGGAATGACACAGAAGGAGGACAAATGTTCAACCTGAGAACCTTTTGAATGATAAAAGAAATAAAAAGGATAAGAAATGGCATATATTTTCCTAGGTATGGTAGAATTTATTATAAATAAAAGGAAGAACATAGGTAGAGGCAGGGAAAACTAATAGAATCCAGACTGGACATAACTAGATGGAGCTGGGCCATGTATAGGGGTGGGGAGGGGAATGAAGAAGGGAGAGAAGAAATTGATTAAGGCAGCCAGAAAGTGAACAGTCCAAAAAGGGCAGGTAACTAAAATGTCTGCTTATGTAGAGAAGAACCTCAAGGGGAAAGGCAGCCAAATCCTTGGGTTGGAGAGTTCAGGGTAAAGGGCTGAGTATACCAACTATACCAACTATACATAGGTAGGGACTGAGGGATGCTAGGAGAAACCTGGGGCCAGGTCTGCTTTCATATGTTAAATAGGTAGTTCAGTCTTTAGGCCTGGATTTGACACTTAATGCTTTTCTTTTTCCAAAACTTAAAGTGGAGTTTCTTCAAACTTACTAAATTAGTTCTAGACAATATCCAATGTCTATCAATATACACCTAAAACATAAAATGAAGGATTCAACAAAGACAAGAGTGTTATTATATATTTTATGTAGAATATGGAAATTTTGTTTATCTCTCTAGGATTGGTTTAAAGGGAAAGGCTCTTTTTAATCACCACATAATAAAAGACAGTTATGTGAATTCATAAGCTCTGAAGTATATAAGCAAAGAGAAAGCAGAGTCTAATATATAATTAAAAATATCTCTATTCTTTAAGAAAAGAAAGAAATCACATGATCTAATTCTCTGGGGGAATATTTATTCCTTTTTTATTACTTCAGCTTTGGTGGGAATACTGTGCAAAGTATGTAGTGTAGAATTATCAATTCACTTGCTAATTGCCATTAAACAATATCAACTTTGTATCTTCAACTTTCTTCTCAATATTTTAGCTTCAACTACATGCAAGTCACAAACTCCTATACCTTGTAGCAGTCTACTATAATTCCACAGCAAATAATGTCCTTAAATCCTTTTGTTATGTCTGATAATTACATCCTTCCCTCTGATGCCTTGGCTCCTGCCTTTCCAAAACTCATCTATTTATTTATTTATTTATTTATTTATTTACAATTTCCTTCTTCCTGCCTCCCTTTTTCCTCTCCCTCCCCACGTCCCCCTCCTTCTCTAGTCCTAAGAGCAGTCAGGGTTCCCCACTCTGTGGTAAGTCCAAGGTCCTCCCCCCTCCATCCAGGTCTATAAAGGTGAGCATCCAAACAAACCAGGCTCCCACAAAGTCAATTCATGCAGTAGAATCAAAACTCAGCGCCATTGTCCTTGGCTTCTCAGTAAGCATTCTCTAGAGGGGTTCCTAGGTCCAAGGAGAGGTCCCCAGATTGTTCCCTGGGCAGAAGAGGAGAGGATGCCTGAACTGGCCTTGTTCCATACCCACACTGATGAATATGTTGCATATCACCATAGAACCTTCATCTGGCAATGGATGGAGATAGAGACAGAGACCCACATTGGAGCACTGGACTTAGCTCCCAAAGTCCAAATGAGGAGCAGAAGGAGGGAAAACATGAGCAAGGAAGTTAGGACTACGAGGGGTGCATCCACCCACTGAGACGGTGGGACTGATCTAATGGGAGCTCACCAAGGCCAGATGGACTGGGAGTGATGGAGCATGTGATCAAACTGGACACTCTGAATGTGGCTAGCAATGAAGGCTGACTGAGAAATCAAAAACTCTTCCACGAAAATTTGATGTCAGCTTTCAGACAGTGTCACTCATTGGCATTTGCCTTTCTTCTTGATCCTTTGCTACTAGCTAGCTACAAGTAGCTACAAAAGTCAAAAAGCTCCTATGTACCAGAATTAACTCCTTGAAAGCTTCAGCTGACATCAATTTAAAAAAAAAATGTTAATTTTGGCCATCTAGATGCCTTAAACACCCAACAGAAAAGTGGAGTTAAGTGATAGAGTAACTAATAATAATAATAAAAACAACCAGAATGGCAGAAAGACCTAGACTAGATTATAAAAACGGACTTTAAATCCAAATTTAAGAATTAACACCTCACCAAAAACAGAAAAAAATTTAAAAACTCACCTGCAGAACATTGTCATGCCTCTGACAGTGACCCATTCTTCATCACAGAACTAATACTCAGCAATAAGTAGATACTGAAGAATGAGGAAACTCACCTTCCCTCATAAGATTTTACAGATTCTTATTTATTAAGATGGAAAAGGTAGAGAATGCTAAGCAAGAAAAGAGAGAATTAAAAGCCATTTGCAACTGTTTCTCAATGCTATTCATGATATAATGCATAGCTATGTGAGATTCCTTGGATACCATTGGCATGATCCCCTTCTTACAAAAATCCTTTCAGATGCAGATGGTGATTCCCTCCCTTATTTGGATAGCCACCTAAAAAGATACAAACAGCCACTGGTAATGGAATTTAACTCAATAACCATGATGAATGGTCAGTAACCATTTAAAGCTTTGGTGAGGAATAAATCTAATAAGAAGATGGGTAGAAGATACCCTTAAGATGAGGTATGTCTTTGTTGCACAAGAAGAATCTCCTGAAATCACCACTTAACAGACCCTATCACAAAACCTGAGCACTTCCTGAATTCTAGCTCAGAACCTTTCCTCTCCAGTCTCTTTCACAAGGTGAAAAGGTGATTGGTGACTGTCTTGAATATTTTTATTGATAATACATATTTAATAAATCTACTAATGTAATTGTCATTGTCCCAGTTACTTCTAGCTGATGTGTAAGTTACATTTTCAGCATCCACCTCCAATGGCTCTGGTATAATTTTGAACAGCATGATTTCATTCTCGATGTGGAACTTACAAAATGAACCAAATGTTTGCTATATTTAGACAAGACTTCTAGAAACTCAGCACTTTTATATGGCTATTCTTCAAAAAATTCTACCAGAAATTACTTAAAGTAACATCCTTTTCTCCAAATGTTTTATTGCTTTACAACACATTATTTCTATTCTTGTTATATTGCACAATACATTTGAAGTTGTATGGTAATTATTACAAGTGCAATTGTTAGGAAGTAGTGTTTGCCAGGAAGCACTCCTGCCTTTGATAACAGTATTCTTCTTTTGTATCACGGATAGCCCACGTTTAGTTTGTACAAATTTGCCTGATGATTACGAGAATATAGAAGCCCACAGAGCAAAAAAGAGTCAACAAAGTAGTTGTACATAAACATCTTGAGTATTTTATACAATCAAGCAGAGTTTCAATAATAAATGGGTGTTTTGTTTTCCTTGGTTATTAAAGCAATAGAAAATTAAAGTATACATAGCTGATATAAATACTGAGGGACTGTCAGATAGCTAAGCATCAGTGTCTCTAAGCATGCTTGTCTGTTTTCCTCTTTACCTCTGTTTTTGTTCTGATACTGATGGTTTTATACTCTCTGTTTATCACTCTGTTTTCAAACATTTGATCTAAAAGTGGTATCAGTGCTGCAGCGGAGACTGTAAAGACTGTTTTCAACTGTCTGGTGGATGGTTTTGGTGTTGACTTGTTTTATGCCAACTTGAAGTAAGCTTCCGAGCAGAGGGATCCTGGACTAAGAGCCTCCAGAAGGTCCATAGGGTCGTAGGTAACATTGTTAACATTTTCTTAAGGAGAGATTGATGGAAAAGACCCAGTCCATTATGGGTGGCACAACCCCTTGGGTGGTAGTCCTGGGTTCTATAAAGAAAACAGGCAAAGCAAGTCATGGAAGACAAGTCAGTAAGCAGCACCCATCTATGATCTCTGCATCTGTTCCTGCCTTCCAGTTCCTGCTCTGTTCGAGTTCCTCGCCTGACTTCCTTCAATAAGGGACTATAATGTAGAAGTTTCTTTTCGTTATGGTGTTCCATCACAGCAATAGTAACCCTAATTAAAACAGTTTCTTCCTTGAAAAATCAGCACACATTGCCTTTCCTAAAAAACTCCCCCTCACTGTTTTATGAAAGAACTTTCTTCTATGCACAAAGGGAGATTTGAAATGCACTATTTTTTCATACTTAATCATGATTCCTGTCATGATGCCACTGAATGATTGATGGACGTCAGCTAGAAATGTAGTAAATCTTAGAACATATTTAGAAATTAGGAATAAAAAACACCTGTTAACAAAATAGTGGTCTCATTTTAAACCTATCAACTAAACTACCTGATAAATTTTCACCTTGACATACAATAGTACAAAGCTTACTGTTAAAATATTGCATAGAATTTTTTACCAAAAGATGTTGCTTTTTGCAAACTTGGAGACAGCCTAAATCAAATATTTATTTTATAAACATAATGCCATTGCCAATTACTAATATGTAAAATGATGTGGAGAAATATAGCATGTGTATTCCCAACTAAATGTAACATTGGAAAGCATGACTTGTTATACACATTAAATGTAAAGCTGAACACTATGAGATGAAAAAGTGGTTAATTTATTATGATCGTAAGGAACAAATTTAATTAAGGAGAAAAATAATGTTCTTTATCGAAATATTCTTTCTTCATGGAACATGTGACTTAGGGATATAAGAATGATCTAAAATGATAGAAATGTAATTTCAGATAATCTAAATAAAGTCATCCTTACAACAAATTTTACCCAATTTATTTTCATCATTTTTGTTAATTCTTCATTTACACTGTGCTGCAACACTAAAGGATGAAATATTATTTGCTTAAAAGTACTTTATAGACCATAACAATATCATATTACTAAAATATTGTCAAACACCTAAGTCTTTGGCAAGGTGAACTAATTTTTGTAATGAAGGTTTTTGGCTCCTTTTTGATGATTGCTAAATAACAGAGCAGAAGGGGCCGAAGGTTGGAATGGTAATAAAAATTTCTTTAGCAAAGACAGCAATAAAATTTGACATGCTGATTGACTTAATTTTATTAACGAATTCTCCATAGCCTTTGACACTGTCTGGTCATAGGTCAGCCCTCATAGTACTTTTCTCAAGATTTGGAGTCACTCTGCCATTCCTTAACCAGCTGTATTTATGGAAACAAAAGCTTACTACAATAATTTGCTGATATTTCTGTGATAGTCACAAAGTCCTTCCTGGAGGATGTCTATTCCTGAAACCACTTTAGTCATTCATGAGTCCTTATGTGTTATGCTTTTGTTGTGAGATTGTAGTATCATAATCAGATTCAGACGATGAAGCTTCCAATTCTAGTTATTTTGCTACTGGGACATTTATTTACTGCTTACTCCACTGAGGGATGAATTTGTAATTAGATGGTTTCCAAACTAGTAATTAATGTATTTTTACATAGATTAACAAATGCGAAGAGTCACATGCATACCTCCCAACACCTGTTGATATCAGAGGATAATTTGTGGGAGTTGGGTTCTGAGGATTAATCTTAGGTAATCAGACTTTATAATAAATACTTTTAGTGAGTAAGCCATCTTGTTCTCCCTCAAAATATATTTACTGCTGCTTTTGTGTTGTTTACTTGTTGACTTCCTCCCCTAAATCACTGTTTTCCTCAATTTCATCCTAAAAGACAAATTACTTCTGGGAAGCTGAGTTTGTTCAGATTCATCAGCAAAAACTGTATATAGCTGTGGCTGCCACATGCGATATATTTCTAAAATAAAAGCATTTAAACTTCAGTTCTGTGAAATGACTTGGAAGTACCACACTCATAGCCACACTCTACAGCTTAGCTGCTGTGGTTCTTGAAATACAGGGGTACCTGTGAAGAAAATGAGATATATTTCCTAGGCTTATATCCTGCTTTATCTGTCTTTGCTGAAACATCATAAATCAAGATGCCTGTGCAGAAACTGGAAAAAGATTGATTGCTTAGCATCCCAACTCCGGAGTGTAAAGAAGGATAAAGCAATGCACTTATGTTTCTGGACAAGATTTGGGCAGTGTGATTACCAGGATTCATCCACTCGAACTTTGTTTTCTGTGGCAGAAGACAGACGAGTGCACAGCAGAGCAAACATTGAAGTGCTGGGGTAGTGTTCACTGAGTTGCTGATATGGGTTCTAGACCATTATCTGAGAAGGGTGAAGAAGCAAAAACAAGTCTACAAAAAAAAAAGTGAATAAAATGACCCCTTGTAGGTGTACATTTTAATGGAAATTCAAAGTGCTAGGAGATGGTATATTAAGAAATAACTTAGGAATCACAAATATGAGATTAGTGATGTGGAAACAACTCAGTTGGGGATCCTGGGAGCTTGCTGAAGCATTCTGATGATGCTTGGACTAAGAACAGAGTACAAAAAGCGAATCAGAAGATATTTCAGCAGCAGAATCTTATGAACCTCCCATTACTCTTAACATAAATATTTCTAAAAATTTGTTAAATATGTTAAAGCATACACACACACACACACACACACACACACACAGCAATTCTAACTTACTTTGCATTCTTTGATAAAGAGTGAGGGCTGAGCCATAAACATTTTAAGGTGGGAAATTCTTCACTGGAAATTCTGTTTTTGTGCAACACCAGAAAATCCATACTATAGAAAAGCTTTAGAAATATCCTGAATGCAGGAATGTATTTAAGCAGAATTCTAGGCAGATTAATTATTATAGAATACTGAAGAAGTATTAGAGGTATGTTCAGTGCACAAAATCTTAAACCCCAATCACAAATCATTCTTGACACCAGAAAAATTCAGGAAAAGTTAATAATAACAATACAAAAAATAAAAAAATGTATCAATGTTCTGAAAGGTCTAAGAAATTGAAAAACTATTTGCACTTAATTTTTTATTTTCTTTAAAAAGAAACACACACACATGCAATAAAAACACAAGCATGAAGTGATACAAGAGTTTTTTTCTCTGTAGATTTTCTAAAAAATCCCCTGTTCCATGCAGAAAACATATACATGCACAACTTCACCATTGTTATTTTATCTTGAAAGAAGTGATGCTATTTCTGACTAAATATTCAATTGTAACCTTAGTTGAAGGTAGTGCCTAATTTTTCCACATTGTTTGCAGTCTATTTTGTAAATATTTTTGTCTTTTTTAAATTTCTGTTTGTGTACATTGGTGTTTTGATGTGGGATTCCCTTTTTTATTCTATGAATACTATCGGTTAATGAATAAAGAAAATTGGCTTTGCCTGATAGGGGAGAACAGTGCTTGACGGAGAAAACTAAACTGAATGCTGGGAGAAAGAAGAGTGGAATCAGAGAGAAGGCATGTAGTCCTACAGGAGCCAGACAGAACTTTAGCTGGTAAGCATCAGCCATATGGCGATACACAGATTAATAGAAATGGGTTAAATTATTATGTAAAAGTTAGCCAGTAAGAAGTTAGAGCTAATGGGCTAAACAGTGATTTAAACAATACAGTTTCCATGTGAGTATTTCAGGGCTAAGTAGCCGGGAACCAACAAGTGGCCCCTTCCTCCAACAGTGTTTTGCCTCTGAGTATATCTTTGTGAGGGTGTTGGGGTCCCTGGAACTGGTATTACAGTCAGTTGTGAGCTGCCATGTGGATGCTGGGAATTGAACATGGGTCTCTGGAAGAACAGCCAGTGTTTTTAACCACAGAGCCATATCTCCAGCCCCATAATCTAGTTTTCAAAATAATGAACTACTCATTCTTCTCTTGAAACTTTTCTTTTTTAAAGGAAATACTTTAGTTATGCACTGATCATCAAATTGTTGTCTGTAGTATGCGCTCCTACCTATTTTAAATATAATGATTTCAACCATCTAGAAACTGTTACTCCATTTGGTCTCTGATCCCTTTAAGGAGCAAGCCACGCCCACTCCCAGCCACTTCTGAGCCCCCCTTTGCCATCTTAACCCTTCTTTCT